>NC_135554.1:6502974-6680474 GCF_964340395.1 Glandiceps talaboti
CAGTAAAGGTCTTAAGAAAACCTGGTATTTCTCAATATATTTGTGTTAAACGTTTCTCAGTCTGAACGTTGAAAGGAATCAAATCATTTGTAGTGAAGACACGAAAATGCTTGAATAAGGGAATAGGTAAATGAAAAATGATTACTTCACCGACAGGTAAGCAAAAAGGCAGTGATAGCACGACTTGTCAAGGTTGTGACGTGGGAATATACAGGTGAGCTCGACAAGTGGATGATAAACCTGATCACGAAGCACCCTTTGATTGGACAAGAATTGTCATTGAATTCTACGTCATAGTGGAGGGCGAGGCGATACTATTGAATATTGTAGGGATGCAAATCAAGGGTACAAATATTGGCGTACTATACTTTGTTGTAATGCATGCACTATTTGAATTGGTATCGTCCAATAAGTGTCAAGTGTTCATCTTTAAAATTAAAGTCAATTTCATCACACCAGATCATAATCCGCGGTTACCCAGACTCTCATCGTTGAGGGCTCTACTACGACACCACTACTCAGTGTTATTCAGATGAAGGCAACGAAGCTGTTCTTGCAAAAAGCAAGTTTCAATTTTTTTCGATCGTTTAGCGGGAGGGGAGCAAACGAGGAAGATTGCAGCGGGGAAGTCTTGATTTTGATACAGTGGTAGGCGAAAACATGGAATTGTGGGGCGAGGGGCGCACATTGTGGACGTCAAAATGAATTGTAATTAGTACATGGCAAACACAACCGTTTTCCTGCTGGGGAGTGGGTAAATCATTTACAATATTGGGTGGGCTGGGGGGGGGGGCATATTGAAACCCGGCCTGTGGACGGAGGGCCGGAGGGCAGATATTCTTCACCGCCAGTTAAACACCCTCCCCAACAATTTTTTTCGGGGTGGGGGGGGGGGGGGAGGGTGCGATTGTATTTTAAAAATCTGCCCATTGGCGTCACCTAGTTATTAATCTACGGGATACATTGTATTTTATGTATTTTAATGTAAAACGTATTTTACATTGTCGTATACTTAAGATTTATAAACAATATTGAAGGTACGCAATCGTCCTTTTCTTACTTGTTTCGTACGCGCAGACTAGAGTACAAGAGATAACCGTTAAAGTTGAATCAGAATATTAATGTAGATACAGGTTGAACGATTCGTCGTAGTACAGTTCGGGACGTGTACATAATGCGCTTCTAATTCTGTCACCGTCGAAATTTGTATCAGAAGAGCGACCTCTACGGTCATATGTGCACATGTTCTATTTCTGTATCTTGATAACATTACCTGGTTGGAGAATCATTTGCATATATTTCAAAAAATATCTGTATAGCTTTTGATGAATGCAAGTGTGATGTGTAAATAAGTTGCTTTGTTTTGCATTTACGTCCATGGGATTATGTACCAAACACAAAGAACCATGCCACCTGCCGAGGCAACATCTGTTTATTATACCCAACGTTTCGGATCTATTCAATGATATTTCCACCTGTCCGGCAAACGTCGTATATTCTCCGTGCACTTTCACCTATTATGACCACCTGGAACGCTTTCACCATGCATGTTAACCTCGTCGCGTCGACAGGGAGACGAGAAACAGGGAGCCTAGCTTTGCATGCACGAGACTGACTTGTAAACTTGTGAGTACTCTTACACCATTTTCCGCAGGTCGAATATTTTGGACCAATGTCTGTCGTAACCATGTGACCTCAAAACATTGCATTACAGGGACAGACTGTATATGCACATTTCTGTCAAAAACAGCTCAGGGCCAATTGAGTTTTGATTCAAACACTGGTACTTCATTCACAGACAAGTGCAACTCAGCTCAATGACCCATTGCAACTGATTCAGGCATCTATAAATGTAACCCTTAGTTTTATAAGGGTGTACAATTTATAGATAAGAACCGCCCGGTAAAACCATCAACATTTCAAAGATTATAGTGTACACAAGACATTGGCCACGTGTTGTATTTACAATGGCAAATTCAGCAGTCGTTCAGATCAAAATATCACTTAGTACTCCTCAAGCTTCACGTGTAATTTATCCAAAATTATAATTCAGTAAAATGGTTTAATTAATAATAATATGATTTATATGATTTTAGTAATAACATGACAGGGATGATCTGATAAAATAATGGCAATTCGTGCATCTACTCTTCGGAAGGATACCGAATAAAGCCGACTGGTGATGACAGTACCTATCCGGGCTCAGTTAGCGCCCTCAAGAGGCCTTCGATTAAATATTGGGCAGAACAGCCCGGGTCACCGTATCCCCACTTCTACTATAATAATATCATATTTATCAGCAGTAATATGTACTTACAGAAAACTGAGACATTTTTCAGATTGTTTTAAATTGTTTGTGCATTTCAGGATTTAACAGAAAAGGGTGTAATAATCCTAGGCCTGTATTATTATTTTAGGAATGGAATGATCTGAAATACGCCGAACCATACCATGCACGAGCCAGGATCAGCAAAAAATATGGAATTTATACTTTGGTCGTTCTACGTCACGACAACGCGCGTCTATGTCACGACAACATGTGTCTACGTCATTGGTTCTACTGTGTTTGAATTATAACTCAAAATGCTCAAAATTGCTATTATTTCCCCCGATTTTTCTTTGATATTACAGGCGGTGGTATAATTATGATATTCTTCGGCAAATACTCGTGACCTAAGGGTTGTCATTCCTCGTCTAACGACTCGTAGTGACAAAAGGCCCCTTAGGCCATTCGTATTTTCCTTGACTGAACGAAGAATAATATTTCGAATTACACAGGAAAAAGAAGATGGCGTGATCGATCCGAGACATTAGTTCTATTCTAAGACTTTCAAATGTATATTTTTTCAGATATTTTTATTGTCTTTTTAGCGTTAGCGGATTAAAAATGTAACAATTCAATTTCATTTATTTTGTCATTCCAGGCAATAAATTTTACTGTAGCAATCATAGAAGTACGTTTAGCCATGCCAGATAATGATTTGTTTTCACTTAATTTAACCTGCTTCCATTGTATTTCTCGTCTCTATTTTCAGATCATTAAAACAAAGATGGGATACGTGGTAAAGCAAGTAATGGCGTTATTTTGTATTTTGTCATTGGTGTTACTGAGTTTCTTGTTGTTCCGTCACCCCACAATTGGTTAGTTTGTTTATCTCTGACCTCTTACCTCAGCTTATCAATGATGTGTTATTATAGGCCAAATAAAAGGGTGTGTTTTGACTGGGGTTCTACTTCCATGGTTTTGACGACATTTGAACTATTAAAACGGTTTGTGCGGGGAAAATATTGACCAACCAATTTCCAAACAACTCCATATATGCAGATGTAAAAGCTTATAATATCTAGCCTATCTGTAGACTTAAACGACTTAAAACGACTATCGCTACTAAAATTCCACTATCTTAACTGACATTTTGAATTTTCGCTATCGTTCCAAGTCTGTTCTAACGATTATTCAGAGCTAGTCTCAAATGGTATTCCTATAAACAGCGTGATTGGTCGATACATAATTAGACATATATAATTGTGTCACATCAGTGATGACTCAATAGTTAGACATCTTTGACCCATGTATGTCGATTCTATTCAAATTTACACTAATGTTTTGAACACGTTTTGTGTATAGCGGGCGGGGCTTAAATACTAGCTCTGAATAGTCATTAGGGCAGACGGAGCGAAAATTCAAAAGTCGGTATTTGGATAGCAGAATAGTATAGTAGCGATAGTGGGTTAATGAGGTAGGCTATGTAATAGCAGGAAAACAAAGAAAACAAAAGATTGTATAGTTTGGCCAGTAGGAGCGCTGTTCAAAGGAATCGTATGACCATGAGTAAGGGTCATAATAGTTGAGTATTATTACATCCTTTGAGCGAAAAATCACTATTTTCTACTTTTTGACAGCAAATGTTGGTTGTCTCCTCAACCTTCCAGACTTTGTCACATTATACTTTTAAGAAGTTGTCTTAGTCGCCATCCAAGTCTTAGTCACACTTTGCTGACCATCTCATGTACTGCCATGTGACTAGCGCCCCCATTTTTTCTCACGTGGGTGCTCTCCCTTGAGACATTTCTTTTGAAATGATTGCAAGGCGGTTAACCGGGATATGGTGTATTGATTATCTAAACCAGGTTAAGTCTAATCTGAACTAGATTATTTTGAAGGCAAAGACTTCTTAAATAGATAATTCACAACAATCTAATATTTATCAATGAAATAATATGATATTTAACATTCCATTCATAATAATGTGTTAATTGGTATGTTCCCTGTTGGCTGTAAGTTCACTATAGGTAAACTAAGGTATATACTATAAGCGAACAAACTAAATTCAAACTAAATGGGATTAAAAGATATTACACCTATCCTTTGATCCAATAGGTTTCACTCACCTACAATATCCCCATAATACTATCCAACGATGGTGGTCCATTGACAAGACAAACACATCAAAAGAGGTAAGACAAAGTACCGATTTGTTTGTGAGTGTGTGTGTGTGTGTGTGTGTATGTGTGTGTGTGTGTGTGTGTGTGTGTGTGTGTGTGTGTGTGGTTTTTTGTTACTTGTTCATAACAAGTCAGTGGGTATGTGACACGATACAACACAACAGAGAACAGCATAGTGTAGTGCACAACAGCAGTGCAATGCAAAACCGTACAATGCAAAACAAACAATACAATGCAAAACCGTACAATGCAAAACAATACAATGCAACACAACACAACACAACACAACACAACACAACACAACACAACGCAACGCAACGCAACGCAACGCAACGCAACGCAACGCAACACAACACAACACAACACAACACAACACAACACAACACAACACAATACAATACAATACAATACAATAAATATGACGTATAATTTTACGTGATATCATTACCAAATCTCAACATAACATCATATATATCGTATCATAATATAATACCATATACCACTTATTTTAATTTTGTTTACGTATCGTTATGTCTGTTCTCTCCATCTGCTACAGGATATGGGTTACATCGTCACACAGCGAAACCATAGACTTGAAAATGAATGCAGGAAACATCCAGAATTATCTAAATATAATATCCAACCATATCTCCTTGTAGATGACGAGTATAGAATCTTGTACTGCCCAGTTGCTAAAACAGGAACTTCAAATTGGCGGAGAGTTTTACTTGTCCTCCGACATACTTTCCAAAATGTGATAGATATAGGCCCGGGAGTGGCGTATAGATATCGATATAAATCATTGGCATCATATTCACAGAAACAGAAGTTGTTCCGTTTACAAAATTATACCAAATTCATGTTCGTCAGGCACCCCTTCACACGACTTTTGTCGGCTTTCAGGGACAAGTTTGTGGAAACACCGACTGAAATGTTCAGAAAGAAATATGTTCCCATTGCTAAGAAGATTTTAAATTTACGTTCACCCGGTGACAATTTAACGTTTAGTCAGTTTGTACAGTATTTGTTGAAGATTCCCCCGCAAACGTACAATCGACACTGGCGACCCATGCATTATCTCTGTCAGCCATGCGCGATAAACTATGACGTCATCGGTAAGTTTGAAACGTTGAACATGGATACCGAATATACACTTGCAAAAATAGGAGCTGAAGAAATCGAATTTCCAAATATTATTCCACACAAAACAAATAGTTCGTCAGTAGATGCAATGATGGAGTATTATTCACAACTGACGCATGAAGAGATTGAAAAACTTTACAAAACATACCAGTTGGATTTCGAAATGTTTGGGTACGATGTTCCAGATTATTTGAAATTTTCGAAACAACAAAATTGAAAACAAATAAAATGTAACAGTCTGTTAAATATTTGAATTCCTTTTTCCAGAATTGATAATGGAAGTGGTGATGATCATTATTATGATTTATTAGTTTTTTAATAATATTAACTTCGTTTGCATACTTGCAATAACAATGTGCTACAACCCGCGAAAAGACACCAATGCGTTTTCTTGAATGGTTCAGTTATATAAGGCCAAATAAAAAAAGTTGTTCGGTTCCGGTTACCTGACCCCCACCTAGTTTTTTATGCTGACCCGAAACATTTTCTTTACGTATTCGAGAAAAATAATAATAAAATCGCGAAAATCGTGAAGTCTCGCAAGAAATAGTGGGTGCGGAAACTGACATCAACTTAAAAAGACAATATAAAATTATACTTCCAACTTGTAATGGCTGTACATCTGATAGGAAGAAATAAACAACACAGAGACCATTTGGAAAACAGTGGAAAAATGTTCCTGCAATATGTATTCGAACCAGATATGCAAGTTTATTACATATCTGTAGTAATTTAGATTTCATGACTGTTTGAAATTAATTGTCCACTGTTTGGTATTGGATGTTTTATGCACAGTGTCCGGCTATGGTGTGGATGGTTAGGGTCACACGGTACGTAAACGTTAAACAAAGTTCCCCCCCCCAAAAAAAAAAAAAAAAAAAAAAAAAAATAAGTAGTGTTCCTTTAACAAATACATTGTTTTCCATGGGATCACCGCTTTTGAGTTAGTTCACCATGTTGTGATGATTTTCTATGACTGAAGGTTTTCTTTTCAGGGCACGTGAGCTATGATACATTGATTTAAAAGTTACAAGTCAAAAACACAAGGTCTTGTGACAATGTAGAGTTAAGAGAGGTGTTTCTCAACTCTCTAGGCTTTCATCACCCTTTGTTTACTAGAGCTAATAATGATTTTTATTCTATCTGGACCGACATTTATAAATACATCCGTGTTCCATTGTACATGATGATGGAAAGAAGCAAAACCTTTCTGCCATTTTCCTATAATAGGAGATACAACTTTGTGTTGTTACACTCTAGAAACAGTGTGCATGGAGTGTATGTGTTAAGCGATATGCTTCGAGTTTTGTTTTTTCAGTAACCTCAATGGCATCTACCATACATATAAATTGTTATTAGACGGTTATAAAGCTTGTAAGAGAATTAAATGTTTTACTCTGTGTGTGTGTGTGTGTGTGTGTGTGTGTGTGTGTGTGTGTGTGTGTGTTCGATATTTCAAACTTCAATGGTATGCTCATATAGCTATATAATTAGAGTAATTAAGCTTATATGTGCAAATACGTGAAAGGGGCCATGTACCCCAGACTACCATAGTGGTCTGAGGAAATACGTGAAATGGGCCATGTATCCCAGATTACCATAGTGGTCTGAGCAAATACGTGAAAGGGACCATGTATCCCAGACTACCATAGTGGTCTGAGCAAATACGTGAAAGGGACCATGTACCCCAGACTACCATAGTGGTCTGAGCAAATACGTGAAAGGGGCCATGTACCCCAGACTACCATAGTGGTCTGAGCAAATACGTGAAAGGGGCCATGTACCCCAGACTACCATAGTGGTCTGAGCAAATACGTGAAAATCCCAAACAGAAATGTAACTACAAATACATAAAATCAGAGCACAAATATCAACAAAACTACAACTATATACAAGTAAAATATACAAGGACAATATCATTCTTTAATGACGTATTAAAGACGCGCGGAACACATGATAACTCAGAGATGTCATCACAGGGCTGAATGAACTACGGAGCAATAATATACGGAACATGCATGCGCACTGTGGTCGATGCCATTTTGTTAAGCGAAAGTTTAATGGAAGAAAAATGTGTTATCTTTTGCATCGGTATGCACACCCAACCTTTCCACCTGGAATACTATCATACATTAATTGCAATGGTATGACATCACCATTTTGTTATATCTACATAAATTATATATGATGACATCATTTTATTCCATGACCAAATCCAACCCAAACTATAAAGTCTTTGTAGGGGTTTAGAATAATGACAGAATGTATTAATCTTGTGATATGGCCGATCGATTATTACAAATCTATAATGACGTAGTCGGTCATTGAATGAGTAGTATTGTTGAGTTGTATCGTTAACTAATATTGACTAAATAATGACTATATATATAATATATGTGAACACATTGTGTGCTGTTTCAAAAACAATTACAGAATTAGCCTACCTGTACACGTATAGGACGTTACTACACCATTTCCACTATATCCTACATGAGCTATTGGAATAGTTCCAATAGACCGGTCTCGTGACCTAGCTCGTAATCAAGAAAACGCCGGGGACTATTGGCATGAGGGCTGTCACATCCAGACCGTCGTTCGATGGTAAAATTGAAATAAGACGAGACGAGACGAGACGAGACGAGACGAGACGAGATTATATGAGCCAGGATGAGACATAAGAAGATAACATATGCTCATGAAATGAATTGAGTTGACGTGAAGAAAGATGAAGATGAAGATGAAGATGAAGATGAAAATGAAAATGAAAATGAAAATGAGATTAATTGTATTCCTTTTAGGGTAATTACAATGTGTGCAATTTAAATATTACGTCTACTACAATTACATGACAATGAGAGAGTCTCTCCAGTTCAGGGTGAACTGACTTAGTTTGGACGAATCATTTGGCAGTTTGAGTAAGTGATAATGATGTACAATCGCATACCGTACCGTTTTTCAACAACGGATAGTATTACAAATACAAGTCTTCAGCTGCTATACTGCCAAGCTGGCCCTCCCTCGTCTTTTTGACAGCAAATATTCCTGATAAAACAGCACGAACTGACTTTCTTGTTTAACGTTTTGACAACCTGATGTAACCAGCACCATGAACTGTATGCCTGTTTGGTGCAAAGTAAGTATTTTGTTTCCGTGATACAAACAGCATGCATAGACGTCCAGGTATATATGGTGTGTGGGACATCTTTAACCAGGGTTTTGTATTGTTGTTGATGTTAAGAATCATCGATGCAGGATTGCACTAGTCTTTGTGTTTTTATCTCGGTGACCTATGACAATATTGTTACATTTGGCCTATAGCAGCATCTGCCCCTGGGATAATGACCATACTAGTATGTATTAGTCACTGGTAATTGATACATCATACCACTGACATCTTGAAGAGCTCTTTCGACAAGCAACAGATGATTAGAAGTTAGTTTCAAGAAGAATAAGAAAAACAAACAGATTGCGAATCACAAAAGTACAAATTTGCTTTTAAATTAACATATTGTGCACTTCAGAAATAAAAGTCTGACGTTTTCAGAGCTAATTTGTTCCATAAAACTTAAACCCATTCTGTTAACCCAAGGAAAACTTTGAAGTAGAGGATGACATACCAGAATTAGGCCATATTAGACAAAAACCCGTTCCTTGAAACCAAGACCGTGAAACTTCAATATTCTTTTATTATTGCAAAATGGGTAGAAAGAAATGTTCATATGGGAAAACTGTGTTAAGATATTAAAGTGGCCATATGGATGGGGATTAGGTGATTATTTTGGATTTTTAAAATTATAAAACAATTTAATCATGGCATCCTAATTGAAAAATAAATCTGAAACAACTTGACATAGACCAAATCCTTGTTTGTAACTCAATAAATTGCAAAAGATTGATAAAATGTGTAAAAAGGTTTGTTATTAAACGTACAATAACAAACATTTTGCTCCTTGTTTTGGCTTTTTGCAATGTATTCAGTTACAAATACAGACTTGGTCTATGTTGTTTCACTTTGATTTTTCAAGTAGGACGCCATGATAAAACTTTTCTATAAATTAGAAATCCCAAATACATACCCAGTCCTCATCCATATGGCCTCTTTATAGAACTTTGGTTTTCAGATAAATTCGTCCCGAGGCGCACTCTACGTACATGTACCTTAAATTTGAATACAATCATAAACTATAAACTATAAACTCCTCAACAATTGTAACTGACAACATACAATCAGACACAGTGGAATTATTCATCTTGCAGATAATTTATGTTATCATTTGAAGGTGCAGTATAAAATACATTTTCAAAGCTGAAAAGTCGTCGTCAAACTTGTTAAGGTAGCGTGCTGTTTTATTGATATATTTTGATATGTATTTGTCAATAGTTTTGTATCAATTGAAGTCGTCTATATAAACAATAAGTTTTGTCGTAAATGTGACTTGTCGGTGACCTCGGAACTGAGCAATGTACCGGAAATAATCCAATGGGAGCAGACGACACAGGTTAGTAGCAAACGACCAAGAATAGTAGCCTTACTATCAATCTGATTAAAATATGATGTGGTGAAAGCGGCTAGATACCTTTATTTCCATCTGTGTCAATCATGTCATTTGTTTCGTTCCAAACGGAACAAAACAAACGACACAAAACGATGGAAATAGGGGTAAATAAAGACATCTAGCCGCTTTCAACACGTCAGATTTTAATCAGATTGCCTTACTATCAGCTTCAACGTCATTTCCTGTTATGATTTGTGGGTAAATGACATTCTTCTTGGCTGCTTAAAAGTCCGTGAATGTGATGTAAACTTATGTGGTGTAAAAATATTGACCACTAGAATAAATTTGTGTAATGTTTTTGGAATAGTTCTCATGATGTCAATAGTCTCTTATTTACCAATGGAGTAACACTGGCTTGACAACCATTCTTCATCCTGATAAACAAAGAATAAAAGGAATTAACTCTACAGCAGCAAAATTACTACCAAGAACACAAACTAACCAGATTTAAACTGAATGTCTTCCGTAAGGGCAAAGTCTTTCGATTTTCATTCCCACATAAATTATTGTTGGAATGCAACAGAATATGTGTGATTAGTTATGTATGTACCAAATTTAAATGAATTTGAGTGAGGACTTTTAAGATATAGCCTAATTACTGAAAATCATTAATTATGTAAATGACTCATTAAAACTGAAAGCTAAATCAACCAGTCTTTCATGGCATGTGTGTTTTCTTATGTTTGGAGTGTGTACCAAATTCAATTTGAAGCCTACATCCTAATTACTGAAAGCAAATGAGTCATTACATCTACAAGCTATATTATCAAACTTTATACGTACATGCACGTTGTTGTCATCAATGTATGTACCCAAATTATATTGAATTTGAAGTGTGCATTCAAAAGATATAACCGTATTACCGAAAACCAGTATTATGCAAATCGAATAATAATATTCATGGAATGTTTACCAAAACCTAATCATTTCTGGCCATTAACCTAAAAAATGTGTGCACTAAGTTGCATTTGACTTGAGCCAGCCGTTTTTGAGAAAACAATGACACAGACAGATAGACTGACAGACAGACACACACACACACACGCGCGAGCGCGCGCGCACGCGCACGCACAGAGACTTTTCATCCCTAATATATAACCTTCCTTGCGGAATTTATAAAAAATGTACTAGGTAGTACGATTCGACATAAATCACCATAATTATTATGATTTATATTTGTTAACAACATTCGGAAAACGTGATCAAGTATCTATGCACACACTCAACCACATCTGTCATGCCGTGTCGAGATTGATTTGACATTTTAGTTTATTTTCTATTTAAGCAATGGGATCACAGTTACAGACTATGGCTCTTCAAAGTTTGACATGAAATTCACTGACAGAAAAACACAATGCTTTACAAAGTATAACTGATAGACAACGAAACATAAACGCTGACATTCACGATTAAGGGTTATTTCGAGATGCATCGTGGATGTAATTATATGGACACTCTTAGCTTTTTTTTAAAAAAGTAAACCGTATTTTTCTGATTCTCATAATGACTTCGGAATGCATTTGTAGCATGACGAAATTGTCTTTTCAATTTCCATCATTCTTCGACCTCAATCTATTGAAAGCAATTCATATATACCTACCTATAGAGTTATTGAGGGAAAACGAGTTTTTCGGTCACTTAATAAAACCCTCTTTTGCCAATATCTGGGAAATGTAATTTACTTTGTGTTGATATCCATGGCACACAACAAAAGTCAATACTACAACATGGATGAACCTTAAAAGGAAAAACATGAAAATATTTTAATTTTGTATTTTAATAGATCTATTTTCTGAAATACACCTTACCACTCGAGCTCATGTACAACCAGCTATTCCCAACCAAACCCAGTATCAAACCTAACCTAACCTAACCTAACCTAACCTAACTTACCAATTCCAAACCAAAACTATTGGTAATGCACTCATTATATCAACAAATAAAGATTGTATAGAACGAACCAGTTCCAAAGCAAATGTTCAGATTGCTTATCATTATGAATACCTTGAAGACTTGTTGCTGTTGGTGTTATTATCATTAATATCATAACTAGGCAAAGCCCATAAGCTTGTGCAGGGTAGATTCATTTCTGACCAGCTGCCTCAGGATGATATTTTAGATAGCGCCCTCTGTACGCATCCTTGGGCAAACTCACCAAAACATTGCATAGTATATATAGGACGCGAATGTGTACTAAAGTTAGAATCTGCCTATCCATTATCCTTAAATATCATGTCTGTAAAACATTGTAATTAGCAGTTTTAATTATCTATGAGTTACATGATATTCTTTACACAGTGGTAAAGCCAGCAAACGAACAATTAGACAACACCTATTGACCTGAACAGGCAAACCGTCACTCATAATGTTCAACAACATTTAATGGTTCAGTTTTTTAAAGAAGTGTAAACTTGACCTTTAAATTAACCCAGCCCAACCCAGCATCCCTAACCTACCCTAGCCTAACCTAACCTAGCCTAACTTAACCTAGCTTAACTTAACCTAACCTAACCCAACCTGACCTGACCTACTCTAACTTAACCTAACATACACTAACTCAACCCAACCCAACCTAACCTACACTAACACAACCCACTCCAACATAATCCAACCAAGCCATCCTAACCAAACCCTATCCAACCAAGCAACCCTAACCTAACCCAACCTAACCCAGCTTAATCGAACCCAACCCAACCCAACCAATCTGAACTAAACCAAACCAAACCAAACCAGACCAAGCAACCCAAACCAAACCAGACTAAGCACCCTAACTTAACTTAACTTAACTTAACCTAACCTAACCAAGCATAACCTAACCCAGACTAACCCATGCAAACCCAAACCAACCAAGCCCAACCAAACTCAATTCAACTAAACCCAACCTATCCCATCCCAACCCAACCCTAAACCACGCAAACAAGTAAAGCTAGGCAAACAAACCTAATGGCAATATCCCTATTATTTTGTATTGCATAGGTTTTTTTTGGAACCTGACACTGTTCTAGATGGCCCTTGCCCTCAAAGTTCAAATAAAGTTCAATGAATATGAGTACTGAACGTTTGTAATTTTTGCAATAGATTTACAAAATGACAACAATATCGATTAAATATGTACAGGAAGTAAACTGCGAGTAAACACAAATAATGACTTGTAATCAGAAATAAGCATAACTAAGCACACTTTTTATAAATGGCAATGTTTCAATGCATGGGTAAGTGATAGGTGCATCATACTTACTAAAATTATTTTTCACTTCACAATTTTTCCTACATAGCGTCCGTTGTTTTATACACATTTCCACTTTAGAAAAAGTGATATAATGTAGTCAAATGGATGACAAATTAGGGATTATTTTGGGTTTTCGATTGATACAACAGCTCTACTATGTATAATGTGAAATGATATATACCAAGTCTTCTTTGATTGTAATTTAATGAATTGGAGAAAAAAAATGAATATAAAGTTTGTTATTTTAAGTAGTTTGCAAATAACTGGGAAAAACAAGTAATCACTTAAACAAGTAGTCATTTATCCAAATATTGAAACATCACAATCATAAAAAGTGTGCTAATTGCTTACTTGTGATTACCAGTGGTTACTTGTGATTACCAGTGGTTACTTGTGATTACAATTGCTTACTTGTGATTACCAGTGATTACTTGTGATTACAATTGCTTACTTGTTATTACCAGTGGTTACTTGTGATTACAATTGCTTACTTGTTATTACCAGTGGTTACTTGTGATTACAATTGCTTACTTGTTATTACCAGTGGTTACTTGTGATTACAATTGCTTACTTGTTATTACCAGTGGTTACTTGTGATTACAATTGCTTACTTGTGATTACCAGTGGTTACTTGTGATTACAATTGCTTACTTGTGATTACCAGTGGTTACTTGTGATTACAATTGCTTACTTGTGATTACCAGTGGTTACTTGTGATTACAATTGCTTACTTGTTATTACCAGTGGTTACTTGTGATTACAATTGCTTACTTGTTATTACCAGTGGTTACTTGTGATTACAATTGCTTACTTGTTATTACCAGTGGTTACTTGTGATTACAATTGCTTACTTGTGATTACCAGTGGTTACTTGTGATTACAATTGCTTACTTGTTATTACCAGTGGTTACTTGTGATTACAATTGCTTACTTGTTATTACCAGTGGTTACTTGTGATTACAATTGCTTACTTGTTATTACCAGTGGTTACTTGTGATTTCAATTGCTTACTTGTGATTACTAGAGGTTACTTGTGATTACAATTGCTTACTTGTTATTACCAGTGGTTACTTGTGATTACAATTGGTTACTTCTAGATCTGTGTACCTGGTTTGTATACAATTAACTTCCTGTACGCAAAATAGCTTTTCTACATATTGTTTAACTTTTAGAAATTCATTCCTTGTGTTACAAACACCTACTTGGTATATGTTGTTTGACATTTAACAGCTAAGTTTTTATTAAAACATAATGAATGTGCTATACTAGGTATACCTTCCCTTTAATAAGCTTCTTGAGACATAAAAGTTGTTACTTACTGTAATTAGGTAGACTAATTCTAAGTGTTGACACGTCATTTCAAACTGCAAACTGTCCATCTGTTGTTGTGAACGACGCGGGGGAGATTCTGCAGAGTCTAAACACTAAACAAGAGTAAGTTTACGTTAATAAATTTGACATAAGATTATTTCTTTTTGCATGTAATATTGAGACATTGCAAATATACAGTATCGTGTCACCTAGGTCAACTTATAATCAAATATATGTGTACACATTTGGAGATTTTATATGAAAGGCTGATCCAAGTTGTGTAGATTGAATTCTCAAGGACTGCTGGGCTGGTATTTTAGGTATTTGCAATTTATTCTGGTGATTTTAGAGTCTTAGAATTGCATAAGTTTGATACAGATAATTTAAAAAATCATGAAACTTTGTTACAACAGATATTGCAAATTTCGAATATAAATTTAACCTTACCGTCCACTATAAAGAATCCTGTCAAAATTCAGTAATGGTCTAGTATTAGATATTATTCCCCAATAGTTTTCTTCATTCGGCCAAAGAAAATAAAGTGACCTGAGCAGGGCCTACGCTAGACTCGTAGTGACAAACCCTTAGGTCACGAGTATTTTCCGGCAAAAGAAGAAAATATTGGGGAATAATATATACCTCCTCAAACATAATTCATGCGAAAGCTGGAAAAAAATTATGGCGATTTGGAACGTTTTGACTCATATTTCGACCACCGCAGAATCAGTGACGTGGACACGGGTTGTCGTGACGTAGAACGACCAGGGTATATTATCCATAATTTCTGGTCAAAAGCTGTATCTTGGCTTGTGGGTGGTGTTATTCATTGTAAGAATCGTACACAGTACAATATATCATGTTTATTTAAAGTAATTTGTACTCCCTAAGCTTCGGAGGAGAGATGATTGCCTTATTTGAACAGGTTACACTGTCAGGTTAAACAATATACCATGTTAATGTAGATTCTCTCAACTAAACTCTTAAAACTTTTGCTGTTAACTATTATGTAATATATGGTGTGGTTTTTTAAAAAAAAATACAATCTATTCTCAGTTGAAGACAAGAAAAAAACGGAGGGTCATGGCAACATGTTCTGAAATAAAGGTCAACTTTGTCATTTTCGATTTCAAATATGGCCACCGACTACTATGTTAACTCTATTAGAAAATATACGATTGTTGATTTCCTTGAACAAACAAGACGATGAACCCCAAATTTCCTTTGATCCTTCAAGAGAACCAGAAACAAGCCTTCCAGTGGCAAATCTTTGAGAGAATGAACGAACTTTGCTTGTCAGGGAAATCTGTGTATGGGATGCATTCTCCCTTAAATGGAACCTACCTGAAGATTGGTGAACGTTCCCTTTGTTGTGTCGAGATGTACACATACCACGACCAGAGTGATCACACATGTAATAATTTGCCAACGTGTCATTCTGGATGATAATGATAAATGAAAATTGCTCATTGTCATTGGCTTTTCAAGCAAACAATCCATAAGCAAGATTTTTGCTTAATATGCAGGCGGGCGGGCGGACGGACGGACGGACGGACGGACGGACGGACGGACGGACGGACGGACGGACGGACAGACAGACAGACAGACAGACAGACAGACAGACAGACAGACAGACAGACAGACAGACAGACAGACAGACAGACAGACAGACAGACAGACAGACAGACACAAACATATCTAGAGATAGGAGTAGAAAGGGTAAAGCAGTGTGGGACGAAGAGAAAAGTGAATGCCTTGAAAAAATAATTAGTCCATCATTTCACTTTTAATATGTGCCGCTTTATTATTTTCAAAAGTATAGAATTTGAACATTGATAACTATTTTTGAGTTTTTGAACAATATTTACTAATTTTATCTTTTTTACATCTTCTTTAGCTATGAAACTCTTTTGAATAATTGTTTTAGTTTATCTTTCATTTTTACATATTTCATACCTTACAGTTTGTATTTTATAGCAGAAAAATTCCGTGTTTTCTTTGATTAATGTATTTTAAAGACTGCCTTTTTTTCATTTTTCTATGCATTTTGAAGCTTCTCTGAACATTTTTGAGGATTTATCTTAATTTATCACCATAATGGCATCCCATCATGTGATATCATGGCAAGGGATAATCACGCATAAGGACAGCATTGTACATGAGAGTATTAAAATTAGAGTATTTTGGTAATTTAAAGGCTAAAACTAGGTTTATGTACGACTTACTAGTTTGAGGGGGGGGGGTACTTCGAAATGTTTTAGACAGGGTGTGCCACCCACGACCCATGTTTAAGACAAAAAAACAAGGCAAATTGTTAGGGATTTCTCGAGGAAAATCTTCTAGTATTCGAGTCACCTTTCTGATGCTGTGGCGATTTTCTAAGGCTTGGAGTTGTTACCAATTTGAAAGTTCTAGACCGATGATTTGTGAATTTTAAGATGAAAAGTTAACTCATGTTCAGGTGAAAAAGTGAGCCTTTTTAAATGTATATATTAATTGTATACCTTTCTATGGGAGTACTCCCCACCCCCATCCCCCACCCCCGGGAGTTCGCGGATGAATGTGTCCACGTTATACCTAATAAGTATGCGAATGCGTGTCTATATGCTGTGATAATCTGCCAGGGGATGAGATGGTAGGTAAACTGTGAATGAAATCATAGACCCAGGCCTATGATGAAATTCATAACATATAATGGTGTGAAATGTTTCATTTAGATAAAGGGTATTGAATAGAAGAAATGACATGGTATCTTTAATCAGTCAATAAACATAATAAAGAGAGTATTTATTCAGCCGCGGAAAAGACTAGTCAGGGAAAGAAAAACAACAGAAATATTAGTGTTATTAAAACACCAAAAATTCAAATCAAATTATCAGTATAATTTTCGTTGCCCTCTGTGGTTTAGACTAATTTCATTTATCTTGTTCATAAAGAGTGACACACCTATCTTTTGCATTGCGCCGGTTTCTAATTATCCATTTGTTTTGCAGCTAAACCTTCGCACTTTCTTTCGATACGAGCATAGCCCCTATACATAAGGTCTAAGGTGCTATTGAGGCATATATATATATATATATATATATATATATATATATATATATATATATATATATATATATATATATATATATATATATATATATATATATATATATATGTTGAGGGTAGAAGAAAATCAAGTAGGTAAAAACCAACTTGATTTTCTTCTACCCTCAACATATACTCCGCTCTGTGTGCAGACGTATAGAACACTATGCTACGGATAAATCTTACCACTGACTTCATATATATATATATATATATATATATATATATATATATATATATATATATATATATATATATATATATATATATATATATATATATATATATATTAACACCTATGACGTAGCACTGTCGAATCATTGATAAATTTTTAAAAAGCGATAACAGGAACCGTAGACTACGTTATCGTAACAATTTGATAACGAGTATCTGTTAATCTCGAATAAACCGACAATCGTTCATTCGACATTCGCCAGGTAACAGTCTTCCACCTTTGCTTGGCCTCAGACCGCAGAAAACGAACACAATAGTCGTCGTGTTAGTTGTTCGAGGTTACACAGGAGGCTGAGGATCTGCGCCTTTCTGGTGAATTGGAACACCTTCGGATAAATTCGTATTTCAAACAAACAAACAAACAAACAAACAAACAAAGAGTTCTTCTAACTCCTCATAAATACACATACAAAAGTTGACAAAACGAAGTAATAAAAAAGATCACTGGGTCTACTTATACTCAATTTATACCTATATATAGAATACCATTTCGAGATAATCAGTATCACCAGTAAGCGATAAAAAATGTCCAACGTTGAGTGATTCAATTAGATTAGATATACTTTATTGTCCATAAAACATGGAAATTCGTATTGGCACCAGGCAAAGACACGAAAGAGATACTAGCCCACTAGAAAGTGTGGTAGGGAGAGTGAGTCAAGAAAACAGAACAAAGTGTGAGTAATGGGTCTCCTAAGACAGGAAGTTGACTGAAAATTGTAGCTTGCTGGCAAATTTAGATTAAATTCCACGATTGCATCTCTTTAATCTCAGTGGAATGACGTGATCACGTTGACCAGGATCAAACTCGTACACACAAAGTACATGTCATGTAGAATCACCTCGCTCACAGCCATTGAGTCTACTGTACGAAATTAACTATTTGTCACAAATTTGAAATAACGCCCCCCCCCTCTTTTTTAAATTTTGGATAAAATCTATTAAACATACAGAATTTGATGATTTCTTTTGCACCAGGCCTTAATTAAGACTTTATTTTTTATAGAGGTCTGAATATTTAATGCTGCGTGTTCTAGTAGTAGTAGTAGTAGTAGTAGTAGTAGTAGTAGTAGTAGTAGTAGTAGTAGTAGTAGTGGAGGTGGTACTTGTAGTAGTAGTGGTGGTGGTGGTGGTGGTGGTGGTGGTGGTGGTGGTGGTGGTGGTATGTTTTAATATTAGAATGACATGTAAGCACACATGATACTAACAACAACAAGTCAAAACAAGGAATTACCCAGCCCAACCAGTTTACAAGTTACTACAGTCAGTGTACAATATATATAGGTAACAGAATCACACGTACACATATAGAATACATATACTGACTTTGGTTATCTTCTCGAAAAGGCAAGCTATAGGACTATACACTCTCTAAAGAAAAAAGGTATTTCTAATAACTGTCTAAGACCTATACTACAAGATAGAGTAGTATTGACCTTTTAATTAATAAGTGTCATGTCTCTCCATATCGACAAGGACGATTTCAAGTTAAAAGACTACCATTTAATTGTCGAATTATTAACTGGATGTCTGGTACGTTTCGTGAAATTTGAACCACATGAATAAACGTACTGTACTGCACTGTACTGTACTGTACTGTACTGTACTGTGCCTTGACGTGCCGTGCCGCACTCTACTCTACTGTACTCCACTCTACTCTACTCTACTGTACTCTACTCTACTCTAGTCTACTTTACTCTACTCTACTTTACTCTACTCTACTCTACTCTAGATCTTAATAAGCTCCACTGTTCAATGTTGCTGTTTCATGTCCTGGGAATCAATAATTAAGTTTGTACACCATTCACCTCGTACTTCGTAGAATTCTTGATAATGTAAAAAAGTGAAAATTGTCATAGGACTTGTGTGTAGTTATGATAATATCGTTCAGTCGAAAGACTTAAGTCGGAAATTCGATTCGGGAAGTCGGCAAACCTTGTGCATACATATATAGTAATATACTGTACTGTACTGTACTGTAGCACTTAGATACATATATATCTAATATGAGAAAGCAACAGGTATAGGATTAAGTAAGTTGTTTGTCAAAAGATCTGACAATGAAGCTATTTTGACGGCTTACCTGGTAATTCTGTAGCGTTAGATCTCAAACGATGCGTTATCAACTAACCGGTACTCGTTGTTCACCTACAACAGATATATGGTAACCGAACTGACTTTAAATACGCCTGCATTACAATAGAATGGATATGTTGATTAATATTAGAAGCGACCGTGTCACAAACATAAACGATTTACAGCGTTTAAAAGCCTAGAGTTTTCCAATCTCATTAAAACATTGTCATTGCTCTGTTTTTCGTTATCCCAAGTGTTTTGAAAGTGTTGTTACTGAGAATCATTGCCAAACAACCTGTCAACACTATTGTCCAATTTATAAAATACATTTATAGATATTCCATTTCCTAGTATGGAAGCGCTTACCCTACCCAATAAAATATTGACTTGAATTTAATTGCGTTTTAATAATGTTATTTATTAATGTAACTACATGCATAGTTGGGTGATTGAATTTGTAGTGAGTATTCGGGTCAACTAGCTAGGGAGTCAATCATTTTTTTTCAATCACTGCATTTATTAGATTGTAGTTGAATTATTAAGTATGCTAATTAGCTTGACTGAAGATTTGAGACACAAACCTATTAATCTAATATGAACCATCGGAGTAAGAATTTTTTGTTTTAAAAGGAACTATACTTATTTTAAGTGTTTAGATTGTACCTGGTTAGTTAAAGTATGTAGATTGTACCTGGTTAGTTAAGTGTATAGATTGTACCTGATTAGTTAAGATATATATATATATATATATATATATATATATATATATATATATATATATATATATATATATATATATATATATATATACATATATATATATATATATATATATATATATATATATATATATATATATATATATATATATATATATATTTAAGTGTTTAGTTAAGTGTTTAGATTGTACCTGGTTAGTTAAGTATGTAGAATGTACCTGGTTAGTTAAGTATATAGATTGTACCTGGTTAGTTAAGTGTATAGATTGTACCTGGTTAGTTAAGTATATAGATTGTACCTGGTTAGTTAAGTATATAGATTGTTCCTGGTTAGTTAAGTGTTTAGATTGTACCTGATTAGTTTAGTATATAGATTGTACCTGGTTAGTTAAGTATATAGATTGTACCTGGTTAGTTAAGTATATAGATTGTTCCTGGTTAGTTAAGTGTTTAGATTGTACCTGATTAGTTTAGTATATAGATTGTACCTGGTTAGTTAAGTATATAGATTGTATCTGGTTAGTTAAGTATATAGATTGTATCTGGTTAGTTAAGTATATTGATTGTACCTGATTAGTTTAGTATATAGATTGTACCTGGTTAGTTAAGTATATAGATTGTATCTGGTTAGTTAAGTATATAGATTGTATCTGGTTAGTTAAGTATATAGATTGTATCTGGTTAGTTAAGTATATAGATTGTACCTGGTTAGTTAATTATATAGATTGTACCTGGTTAGTTAAGTATATAGATTGTACCTGGTTAGTTAAGTATATAGATTGTATCTGGTTAGTTAAGTATATTGATTGTACCTGGTTAGTTAAGTATATTGATTGTACCTGGTTAGTTTAATGGAACGAGCCATATTTCCCTTGACTGATAAATTATTAAAATTATAGTGGAGTCTGTATGTTAAATTTGTTAATTTAATGACTGTCTGATTGATTGGTTGGTTGGTTGGTTGGTTGGTTGGTTGGTTGGTTGGTTGGTTGGTTGATTGATTGATTGATTGATTGATTGATTGATTAGCAGTCAGTCTGTCCGTCTGTCTGTCTGCCTGCTTGTCTGTCTGCCTGTCTGTCTGTCTGTCTGTCTGTCTGTCTGTCTGTCTATGTAATTGTGCAGAACTCTATGTAATAGTGCAGACGAGATGGATCGACCTCAAACCAATGATTTTAATAGGAATGCTTTGCGTAATGCCTGTAACATTACGTTGAAGGAAAAACATGGCAATACGCCTATTTACACCACAGGTCAACTGAATCCTTTCTGTATGCCAAATGTATTACAGATGGTTTGAATAGCTTTATCAATGCAAAAACAACTCGGAATCTGTGTTGGATTTGGACCAATAGCGTCCGTCTATTCGTACATAGGGTGTTGTAGACATGATTTTACACTGGCATTTTCTACATCAGTTAGCACATACAGTCGTCTGTATGTGATCTTACCTTTACAAGAATACTGATTGCAAGAACGATGACGACTTTCCGTAAAACAAGTGAAATAACAGTCCATTCTTTTCAGAACCCATAGACTTATAATAAGACAATCCTAATTCTTTTCGTAAACCGAGTTGGTATCAGAATCAGAATCAGAATCACATTCAAAATAGCGCAATACGTATCACATGGGTAAACTATAAACGAATACAAGTATACACATGACTTTTACAATGAATATGATAACCGTCATTGTACTCAAACACAGCAGATATCAGAATATGGATCACGACATCCTAAACGGGTAATCTGTGAACAAACAAACAAAGACATGACTGACGATATTTAAATGATATATCATCTAAAGACAAACACAATCTTAGTCAACAAGAGAAAGACTTTGTTCATTAATCTTTAATTATTCAATGTTTGCTAGGTGTAGACATTTTATGCATACTTGAATATACCCCCTCAAATATCTTGCAAGGTGGCTGTGATAGTCAGGTAAATTAGTAATTCATGGTAATCTGGAATCGATATATGTATAATGTATGATAAATGATATGAGAAATGTGTGCGTATAAATCATACATAAAGTTAGTGATAGTTGAGATGTGTCATTTCTCTGTGTTTGATATTGGTGATACTTCCTCCCTTTAAGGCAGCTATTTTAATATTAATAATATTTAATAACATTTTTTCATCACTATTTTGATATTTAGATTTAGTATGAAATTTACATTTAGTCGGGATGACGTACCGCTATATTAATAACACTTGTATAAACTGGACAACAACAACAACAACAACAACAACAACAATAACAATAACAACAGCAACACGAACAACAACAACAATCTAATCTACATAATACGAAGTTTTTTCTCTGTATTTGAGAGAACTTCTAAGGTGATAATTCCTCCGAGCCACTTCATCACACTTAAAGGGGAACACCACTCCATGAAATAACGATAGTTTCATAAACCTACGATTCTGGAGAGTCATTTAATAATGATTTCACATTACATTTCACTCGCTTTCAAAGAAACACAAGTATTTTCCGCTTCTATAGTTCTTTCAGTTAGGTGCAGTCAACGAAGCTATTCTTGCAAAACGTTGTTCTTACACAATTTTTGAGTTGGAGTTGAATGTTATCTGATTGGTGGGGGGGGGGGCCCGGAGCAAACAAGGAAGAAGTGCAATGGGGAACTCCTGATTTTGATACAGTAAGAGGGGGGGGGACATGATGATGTCTGTAATTTATTGCTCACTGTATATGCGAAAATGAATAGTTGGTACAGTGGAAAGCAAAAATGTTTTCCTGGACAGGTGGACAGTGAGTCAATCATTAATTAACAATATTGGGTGGGCAGTAGGCTGGCAGGCAAGTTGAAACCTAATGGGGGGAGGTAGGGAGGGCAGGCATCCTTCACCAGTTGTTTGGCACATAAGAACAGCTAAACAACCTCCCAAGAATTTTGTTGGCGGAGCAATTATATTAAAACATCAGTTTTGGTCTGAGACAACATATAATTAATGAAAACCACAAATCTGCCCCGTTGGCTGTACCTGTTTCAATAGTATATTGCCACTTGGGTCTTAGCAGGAATGAATATTTATTACATGCACATTTTATAATCATGACTATTTGTCGTGAATATTAAACTTTTGTCTAATCCATAAATTTATGTGATGTGATATTGTGAAATGACTCTCCAGAACTCAATGGTTATGAAAGTACCGTTTCCCTTGAATACAGAGTATGGATATACTATATATGTGGGACATGCAAAGGAAGAAAGTATAGATGATGATGATGATGATGATGATGATGATGATGGTGGTGGTGATGATGATGATGATGATGATGATGATGATGATGATGATGATGATGATGATGATGATGATGATGATGATGATGATGATGATGATGAAAACGAAAATCTAAATTTCCTGTAACTGTTTTCCCCCTTTTCTTATTTTATATTATACTCGTGTTGATATGGTCAAATGGTGAAATGAACCAGATAACAGATATAGTTTTCGACTTAAAATCATACCATGCCACGTGGTACGTTGATTGGTAGAATAAGTACAAATCCTTGAAATGGCCTCTTTGTTTCCACGTGTGGTGGTGCACCGTTCAATTGGCGAGCCTGAAATGAAATATGAATTGTACGGGTTATTGGAAGGTCAGGTCTTTGTGTTACCTCAAGTAACCTTTGTAATTGTTCACGCGCTTACAAATATTCAATATAATGAAATTTCTAAATATTTGAAGAACTCAGAAATAATTTATTTTAGTGTATATCAGTACTTCCTTCAACTACAGTTTCACTAAAGTTCTCTCTCTCTCCCCCTCCCCCCTCCACCCTCTCTCTCTCTCTCTCTCTCTCTCTCTCTCTCTCTCTCTCTCTCTCTCTCTCTCTCTCTCTCTCTCTCTCTCTCTCTCTCTCTCTCTCTCTCTCTCTCTCTCTCTCTCTCTATGTAAGTTGAGTCACCCCCAGCTTCCAAAACACACATTGCATGTGACCTGATTTACTTCGGCTGAAAGGTCAGTAAATAGAACTGACAGAATGACATAGGGGACGTATGGTGACGTTGGTGTATACATAGCTTCTATAAAACCCATCTCCATGTTTTGAATACACCATTTAAATCACACAGAGATGATAAGTTAGAATTGCCAGGGGTTTATCCTTTACGAGCAGTGTCCGTATATGATCAACCAGAGACCATGTTTGTGATACACGATTTTGTCGTATTTTCATTTTCATTTTTATTCATATGGGTTGGAAAAAGCCTTGGAGGAGAAAGAACAATGTCATGAATTTGAACTTACTATGTTTGGTTGCAGACATGACGCTGTTTAGACATGTCGCCAAACACCTAGTTAGAGAAATGAATATCTTTTATTGCAGTAGATCACTGGCGTGTCAAGACAATAGGTACACTAATATCGTATGTCTGGAGATGTCATTCAAGTATTCAAGTTAAAGTTTAGCGTCCTTTGTTTCATTTCCATGACGCTTATAATTATGCATGACCTATTGTTATCTAATTAGGAAGCGCATCTCTATGTGTGACTTTTTATGATTTAATTATTGCTCAGACCACTTTTTCTAATTCTTTTAGTGGTCTTAGATTATTGTAACAACCAAAGCGTGGCTGTGTCGGAGATTCGTGACTTGGGTTTTAACCGTGGAACTGGGAGTATCTGGTCTCTCCTGGCTCAGGCTTTCGAGTGAGGCAAATTCATGACAATTTCGTGAATATTTGGGAGAAAAAGAGGGAGGAACACTCTTTGATGATATACTCTGACGCAAACAAATTGTAATTAAAACACACAGGACTGCTTACCTGATTTGTAAATAATCCATAACATAGTTAATATACAACAATGTACAAGTGACATGACATCAAAATTTGAATATTCCCCGAGCAAAAAATTGAAATTAATGTAGTCATTACAGATGTTATACATATTTCAATACTTTCTCACATGTATTGAAAGTAGAAAAGTTATGAAAAGCAATCAAAATGCACAATCAAAAAGTAATATCTATATCGTTAAGACCTAAATACATTATATAATATATATATATATATATATATATATATATATATATATATATATATATATATATATATATATATATATATATATATATATATATATATATATATATACGGGTGATTTCAATCCTGATGGACGAGAAATGAAAAGAACTCACCATGTCTCTTTCTCTTTACGAGAATACTACAATTGATGGTATTTTTTATCAAAATTATAAAAACTAGTGGGCGCGAGGAAACGAGACGGTTGACGACACTTTCTTAACATTATACAGAAACACACATGATGATGATGATGACATCTGAATTACTTTGAACTAACGTTTTTTTAAGATAGAGGCGGTATTGAGAAAGTTTAGGCTAATTTGGGCCAATTATGCAAACAGATTACACTCATTGAGTCACCCAATATAGTGTACACCTAAAAGCTCTTAGACTGTAGTCTTTAGTTGGGAAAAAAAACACGCAAATTTTGAAAACTGACATGCAAAGGCCGTAAGTGTTGTTCGGTGGATGCCACCTTTGAGAGCTCGTGACCACTTGACTGGAGATGTGACGTCAGTTTGTTAATGCTGCAAAATAGGTGGGTGATGGCCATGTCGTGAAAGACGTGTACTAAAGACTCGTGAGTTGGGTGATAAAAATGACCAGAATAAACATTGAGCTGAATGAATGTAAAACTTTATTTATCCATTCTTGGAAGAACAAGACTAGTTCATATATGACGAAACATAATATACAGCCAAGTGTTGAGTGGACTAGGAAACGATGAATATTTCGTGAAATGTCACATTCATTACTTCACTAGTTTTTCTTGGGTCTTTGGTCCTTCTAGAAATGTTTTTTTTTTCAACGACAGTTTGACTATAGTTCACCTCTCTCTCTCTCTCTCTCTCTCTCTCTCTCTCTCTCTCTCTCTCTCTCTCTCTCTCTCTCTCTCTCTCTCTCTCTATCCACTAATATCGAGTCTTATTGATTAAATTGATACATTGTAATCAAATAGACCCTGCTAAATTAAATTGGTGCTTTTTAATTCACAACAACAAATGATAATGGAACGCCCAGAAGTCACTTAATTCGATAATTAGTCAATATAGAGAGAATTATATACAGCTGAAAGAGAGAAGAGTAGCCAGGGAAAGAAGAAAACAAATTTTAAATCACAACAAAACTGAATGAGTCAGTTGATCAATATCACACACAAAATAAGTTATGTTGCACCACAAAAACTGATCTGATCATTCAATCGGTCAATCATTCAACCAAATAATAATCGATCGATCAATTACATGCTCTCTGGCCTCTGTGATACAACCTTTGTAATTGCGAAGGAAGGACCATTTGTCAGCATAGCAAATGTTGCTGTACTATTGTTGGATAAAAGCAACCTTTAATTACTATGTACAGTGTCTAATAAATATGTATTGTTTGCAAAATTTCAATATATTTTGGTTACCTGATTAAACAAGTACTACTCCAGTTACAGCAAGTGTAAGATTATGTTCAAGGTTCCCGGTACATGTCGTAAAAGTTAGAGGGTTGTTTGTGGCGACAATGCGAGCTATGCGGAGAATCAACTATAACTTGTATTTGAGGTCGATGTGAGATAGTGGTCAGTAATTATTATGTCGACCGCTTTGTATTATGATACATCCCGAGATAAAACACCGGTGCGTTTGTTTGCTTGTGGTAAACAGGAATGAGAAAATGTCTTGCAAAGACATACAATCACAGACAGGGAAGTCTGTGATACAAAGTAATTAGTGCCTGTAACGTATCAAAGCATAAACACCACAGGATCCCAGATCATATGACGTTTACTGATAGAACACTACACATTATAACTTCCACAGATATAGATAAATTGATAAAAACATTACGCGAACCTACATCAAAGGCATCCACCGTTGTTTTTGTATCAGTTAATTTCACCAAAGTGTAAAGACTTGCTTCATTCAAGAATACGCACTGGTGTCTTTTCTCGGGTTTTAGCACATTGTCAGCGCAAATGTGCAAACGAAGTTCATATTAAAGTGGCCATATGGATGAGGATTGGGTATTTATTTAGGATTTTTAATTTATAAAACAATTTTATCATGACACCCTACTTGAAAAATCAATGTGAAACAACATAAGCCAAATCCTTTCTTGTAACTTAATCAATTGCAAAATATTAATAAATGTATCAAATCTTCTGTTATTGTATGTACAATAACAAACTTTTTAATACATTTTTTAGCCTTTTGCAATGTAATGAGTTACAAACACAGACTTGGTCTATGTTTTTTCACATTGATTTTTCAAGTAGGAAGCCATGATAAAATTGTTTCATAAATTAAAAAATTCCAAAATAAATAACCAATCCTCATCCATATGACCTTTATATTTTATTTAGTTTTAATTTTGTTGTTTCAAAAAATTCAAATACTCTGGAACATTGTACCCAAACATTTCGAAATCAAATTGATATGTTTTGTAAAGTTTGTCAATCTCTTCAGGAGTCAGTTGTGAATAATACTCCATCATTGCATCTACTGACGAACTATTTGTTTTCTGCGGAATAATACTTGGAAATTCGATTTCTTCAGCTCCTATTTTTGCAAGTGTATATTCGGTATCCATGTTCAATGTTTCAAACTTACCGATGACGTCATAATTTATAGCGCATGGCTGACAGAGATAATGCACGGGTCGCCAGTGTCGATCGTACGTTTGCGGGGGAATCTTCAACAAATACTGTACAAACTGACTAAACGTTAAATTGTCACCGGGTGAACGTAAATTTAAAATCTTGTTAGCAATGGGAACATATTTCTTTGTGAATAATTCAGTCGGTGTTTCCACAAACTTGTCCCTAAAAGCCGACAAAAGTCGTGTGAACGGGTGTCTGACGAACATGAATTTGGTATAATTTTGTAAACGAAACAACTTCTCTTTCTGTGAATATGATGCCAATGATTTATATCGATATCTATACGCCACTCCCGGGCCTATATCTGTCACATTTTGGAAAGTATGTCGGAGGACAAGTAAAACTCTCCGCCAATTTGAAGTTCCTGTTTTAGCAACTGGGCAGTACAAGATTCTATACTCGTCATCCACAAGGAGATATGGTTGGATATTAGTTTTAGATAATTCTGGATGTTTCTTACATTCGTCTTCAATTCTATGTCTTCGCTCTGTGACGATGTAACCCATATCCTGTAGCAGATGGAGAGAACAGATATAACGATACGTAATAAGTGGTATTATGGTATGATATTATGATACTATATATATGATGTATATGTTAAGATTTGGTATCACATAAAATTATTGCTTCATATTTATTGTATTATATTGTTCTGTATTGCGTTGTATTGCATTGTATTGCATTGTACTGTATTGCATTGCATTGTATAGCATTGTATTGCATTGCACTATTTTTTGGCATTGTACTGTTTTGCATTGCGCTGCTGTTGTGCACTACACTATGCTGTTCTCTGTTGTGCTGTATCGTGTCACATACCCACTGACTTGCTATGAACAAGTAACAAACAAACAAATTAACTAACTAACTAACTAACTGACTGACTGACTGACTGACTGGCTGACTAACTAACTAACTAACTAACTAACTAACTAACTAACTAACTAACTAACTAACTAACTAACTAACTAACTAACTAACTAACTAACTAACTAACTAACTAACTAACTAACTAACTAACTAACTAACTAACTAACTAACTAACTAACTAACTAACTAACTAACTAACTAACTAACTAACTAACTAACTAACTAACTAACTAACTAACTAACTAACTAACTAACTAACTAACTAACTAACTAACTAACTAACTAACTAACTAACTAACTAACTAACTAACTAACTAACTAACTAACTAACTAACTAACTAACCAGTACTTTGTCTTACCTCTTTTGATGTGTTTGTCTTGGCAATGGACCACCATCTTTGGATAGTATTATGGGGATATTGTAGGTGAGTGAAACCTATTGGATCAAAGGAAAGGTGTAATATGTATAATCCCATTTAGTTTGACTTTAGTTTGTTCACTTATAGTATATACATTAGTTTACCTATAGTGAATTTACAGCCAACAGAGTACATACCAATTAAGACATTATTATGACTAAAATGATAAATATCATATTATTCCATTGATAAACATGTGATTGTTGTGAATTATCTATTTACGTGTTTTTCACTTCAAAATAATCTAGTCCAGATTAGACTTAACGCGACCTTGTTAAGATAAATCAATACACCATATTCCTGTTATACGCCTTGCAATCATTTACTCACAATCACACTCTTTAAGTCTTATATAAAAAAGTGCATTACATTAAAAAATAATCTCAATACACTGTACAACTGATTGGAAAAGAAATGTTAAAACTGTTAAAAATGTCCCGATATTAAAAACATACTAGTGAAAGGTTCACATGCAAATTAAAAAGGTAAAATATATAAAAATGACTAGTTATAAAACGACTTAAAACGATAAGTTTTCAAACTGCTTTTAAAACTGTTGAAAGAAGACGCAGCTCGGATAAGTGATGGCAAGCCATTCCATAGACGAGGGGCATAGATTGAAAAAGCTTGATTTACATAATACACAGTGCCGCCAATAGGCTGGTGTAAATTAATGTTACCATTGGACTGAGAACGAAGGGTACAACCAGTGCCTCGTTTTGTCAGCAATTCACTTAAATAAGAAGGTGCAATTCCATTTCTAACTTTACAAGTAATACATACCCTTTAGAATTCAATTCACTGCTGAAACAGGGAGCCAGTGTAAATCATGAAGAATTGGAGTAACCTTGTCATGTTTTTCTTGCTGTTGACAAGTCTGAGTTTTGAATGATTTGGAGTTTGTGAATCTCATATAAAGGAAGACCTTTAAAGTAAACTATTACAATAAACTAATCGAGATGTTATGAAGGCATGAACAAGTTTCTCGGTAGAAGTTTGATCCAATATGTTGCGAATTTTTCCAATCTTCCAAAGCGCAAAGGAGACAGTTTTGCAAATATTCACAACGTGATATGACATGGTAGCAGCTGAATCAATGGAAACACCAAGATTTCGAACAATGTCAGATAGATGAATTGACCTCATCAATCCGCACATCACAGCGAGGGACCGGACCTACACCTCCAAATTTAGGAGAGAAATGCACAATCTCTGTTTTCTCATCGTTAAGACAAAGCATACTGTCTCACATCCATCCCCTGATCTCATCAACACATAATTCAATCATGGTAGTAGGAACCCGATCACCATCACAACTGAGATACAGTTCAGAATCATCAGCATGCATCATGCAATTTAAACCATGCCTGATTATGATGTGCTCCAGAGGTGCTATATAAAGACTGAACAGAATAGGACCGACGACTGACCCCTGGGGGACACCACAATGAACAGACTGTGCCTTTGACGTGACAGACCCAACACACACATATTGGGTACGCCCTCTCAAATAAAAACTAAACCATTCTAAAGCTGTTCCCGTTATACCAAACCTATATATATGTAACCTATATCTATGTAACCTATATCTATGCAATCTATGTAACAAAATGTCATAGTCAATCGTATTAAAATTTAAATGACATCTTTCCATGTATCGAGAGAGCGCAGTGTATCATTTTGAACTCTAAGGAGAGCAGTTTCTGTACTGAAACCCGCTTGGTATGCTGATTAATATTTTGCAAAGAAATTATGATCACATAGATATGTATTTAATTGACTGAAAACAATACCCTCTATGAGCTTACAAAGAAAGGAAAGATTTGACACCGGGCGATAATGTTATGGTCTTAACTTTTTCAAGGGACGAACTATAGCAGATTTACAAGACATTGGAAATTCACCGGAACTTAAAGATATGACAAATAGCTGGAGCAACATGTTCACTACATTGAATTTCCTTTAGCAATGTGGTAAGAATATGATCAATTGAACAAGACTTTGGTGGCAAGATGCTAATGATTTTGACACAAAATCAATTGTAACAGGTGTAAAAAAAAATGAAAACAATAATTTACATTTAGAATAACAGAATGTGTACAACTGGTAAATTTTCACGCAATTTCACTATTTTCGAATGGAAAAAAGTTCGCAAAAACGTCAGATAAACTTGAAACTTGATATCAGCATCAGGGAGAATTACTGTCATAACCTTTTTAATTTTATCCCCTTGGGGTCGACTAAAACAACTCCTAAAACTGGAATAGTATAGTAGAAAAGTTAAATAGTAGAATATTTTGGCAGGCTGAAGATAAAACCAAGTACATTTTCTGTTAAAAGTAGAAAATAGTAATTTTTCGCTCAACGGCAGTAATACTCAACTATTATGGCATTCATGGTCATACGATTCCTTTGAACAGCGCTCCTACTGGCCAAACTATACAATCTTTTGTTTTCTTTGTTTTCCTGCTATTACATAGCCTACCTCAGGACTATCGCTACTATACTATTCCACTATTCTAACTGACATTTTGATTTTTTGAGTTATCGCTCCGTTCCCAAGTCTATCCTAATGACTAGCCCTGCTATACACATAACGTGTTCAAAATATTAGTGTAAATTTGAATAGAATCGACATACATGGATCAAAGATGTCTAAATATGGATTCATCATGTGACCCAATTTAAGTATATGTCTAATGTATTCGACCAATGACGTTGTATATAGGAATACAATTTGAGACTAGCTCTGAATAATCGTCAGAATAAACGTGGAACGATAGCGAAAATTCAAAATGGTATGTAGTAGCGATAGCCGTTCAGGTCTACAGATAGGCTAGATAGACATTGCCAGCGTTTACATTGAACATGTGCAGTTATTTTGGAATTCAACTGGAAATTGGTTGGTCAATATTTTTACCTGACAAACCGTTTTTGTTCACATGTCGTCAAAACACACCCTTTTATTTGGCCTATAACACATCATTGATAAGCTGAGGTTAGAGGTCAGAGATAAACAAACTAACCAATTGTGGGGTGACGGAACAGCAAGAAACTCAACAACGCCAATGATAAAACACAAAGTAAAGCCATTACTTGCTTTACCACGTATCCCATCTTGTCTTTTCTTTGATCTGAAAATAGAGACGAGAAATACAATAGAAGCAGGTTAAGTGGAAACAAAACGTTATCTGGCATGGCAAAAAATTATTCTATGATTAGTACAATAAAATTTATTGCCTGGAATGTTAAAAAAATGAAGTAGAATTGTTACATTTTAATTTTAATTTTAATGAAATTATCTGGGGGAAAAAACATATTGATGAGAAAATAGAACTCGGATCGATCATGCCATCTTCTTTTCCTATGTTCGTGCATAATTAGATTTTCAGTTTTCAGTAATTACATATCACTGCTGATAAATACAATATTATAGCAGAAGTGGGGATACGGTGATTCGGACTGTTCTGCCAAATATTTAATCGAAGGCCTCTTGAGGGCGCTAACTGAGCCCGGATAGGTACTGTCATCACCAGTCGGCTTTATTCGGTATCCTTCCGAAGAATAGATCCGACTCGGTGGTCTTACTGCATTTTACAGCTGCTTTATTAGCTGACAGCCAAAAGTGTCAAACTCTATATTTACATTGATATTCTAATTCGACTTTAACGGTTATCTCTTGTACTGAGATCCAGCCTACGCGCGCGTACGAAACAAGTATGAAAAGAACGATTGCGCCATTTTTCCTTTAAAAACTTTATCTTCAGTTTCCACAAAAAAAACCTTCAGTATTTTTTTATAAATTTTGTATACTATGTATACAACAATGTAAAATACATAAACGTATCCCCCGTAGATTAATAACTAGGTGCAGTCAACCGGCAGATTTATGGTTTTCATTAATTATTATATCACAGTCCCTCAGAGGACTGTGATTATATGTTGTTTCAGACCAAATTTAAAAATGGTGTTTTAATACAATCGCACCCCCCCCCCGAAAACAATTGTGGGGAGGGTGTTTAACTTGTGGTGAAGGATATCTACCCTCTGGTCCTCCCTCTACTGGGTTTCAATATGCCCCCTCCCCCCCAGCACACCCAGTATTGTAAATGATTTACCCATTCCCCAACAGGAAAACGGTTGTACTTTCCATGTACCAACAATTCGTTTTGACGTCCACAATGTGCGCCCCTCGCCCCACAATTCCATATTTCCCCTACCACTGTGTCAAAATCAAGACTTCCCCGCTGCAATTCTTCTTTGTTTGCTCCCCTCCTCCCGCTACCGTTCGACAAAAATTGAAACTTGCTTTTTGCAAGTCTTAGAACAGCTTCGTTGACTGCACCCGAATAACAATGTGGTGTCGTAGTAGAGCCATCAGCGATGATGATATATATGTCTAGGTAACCGCGATTATGATCTGATGTGATGACATTGACTTTGTTAAAGATTTTACAAAAAAAGATAAACACCAGTCCTGATAGGCAGATACTCAGTGGACAACACCAATTCCAAAAGTGCATGTATTACAACAAAACGCCAAATGTGTACTCTTTATTTGCATCCCTAGTAGTATCACCACGCCCTCTACTATGACGTAGAATTCAATGACAATTCTTGTTCAATCAAAGGGTGCTTCGTGATCAGGTTTATTATCCACTTGTCAGGCTCACCTGTATATTCCCACGTCACAACCTTGACAAGTCATGCTATCCCTGTCTTTTGCTTCAACTGTACGTCGGTGAAGTAATAATTTTTCATTAACTCATTCCATTTACTTACCATTTCCGTGTCTTCACTACAAATAATTTGATTCCTTTCAACGTACAGACTGAGAAACGTTTAACACAAATATATTGAAAAATACCAAGTTTTCTTAAGAACTTTACTGGGCTTGAATATTTGACACGTGTGAATACATCCACAGTAGGCCTGTTCACAGTTCCTCTATCTGATAGAGGGACTGTGGCCTACAAATACTGGCAGCTTAATTGTGTACATGTATTGGTAAATACAAAAGGCATTGACGAGATGTAATACCCTAATGTCTAAGTCTAAAAAAGGCTGAGGGTAATATATAGCAAATCTTTGAATAGTATGGTTTGTCGGTGGCCCGAGGGTTAAACCACTCAATTGCCTTGCCACTTCAGGGTTTGATTGAATTTACCACGCTTTTAGTATACTAAGAAGAGTCTCACTCAGTTTGACTACCGAACAACGAAGGTTTTCCCCGGTACTCCGGTTTCCTCCTGCATTAACACTGAACCCATGGGGGTTGGCCCTCACTGCACTTCTTGGGAGACAAGTGTGCATATACTTAATGAACTATACAGTATAAATAAAGATTGTTATTAATGACATTTTCTGGACAATCAATTTATTGATCTGTCGTTATTGCGCACTGTATGTCACATACGGCAACCTCTAATATTAACATATAGCCCTTAACACTGACTCAGTGGTAAATCACATTCTCTAGTTGCCACAGTCATTTATAGCATTCATATCAAGTGTAAAAGTATATTGTTTCAATTATTTTCATTATAAGCCCAGTATTTTACCTTCCTGGCGTGGTCAGTTTGTAAACAGTGCTAGCTAACAAACAGCAAACTAATTACAGTGAATGATAGAGCTATCAACGGTAGAGTTTATATTCTGTTATCAATGGCATCTCGATGAAATGTTTTATGGCATCTATGTTTATACTCTAGTCATATATTTACTTACTTTGTACTGCTAACATTGTTTACACTCTAGTCAATAACTATTTACTTACTTTGCACTGCTAACATTGTTTATAGTCAATGGCTATTTACTTACTTTGCACTGCTAACATTGTTTACACTCTAGTCAATAAATATTTACTTGCTCTGCACTGCTAACATGTTTACATTCAATGACTATTTACTTACTTTGCACTGCTAACATTGTTTACATTCTAGTCAATGACTACTTACTTACTTTGTACTGCTAACATTGTTTACTGATTGATTACATTGAGACGCCACAGACTGGGCTGTATACTTTTACACTTGATAATGATTGATATGACAAATCATGCAAACGTTTTACTTGAGTATTACGAGTTGTAAATAAACATCTTTTATATCTAGTATAGTATTCCCGTTCTGCTTACTTACTACTTGAAGAGCAGTCGAAATTAATGTTCATATAAACGTTATTTCTCCAAGTTTTCAAACAGCTATTTCAGGAAGGTAAAGAACACATTATTTATATGTCACAACAAGTTGAATATAGGTCACTTCAAAGGAGCGGGGTTAACTTGAACAAAACGCTTAGATAGATAGATAGATAGGTAGATAGATAGATAGATAGATAGATAGATAGATAGATAGATAGATAGATAGATAGATAGATAGATAGATAGATAGATAGATAGATAGATAGATAGATAGATTGACAGGGAAAGAGATAGAGACAGATAGTAGATAGACAAAGATATATATTTTTTGGCAAGGCTCAACAATGGTCGGTTGTTCTTATGTTTAATTTTCAATAAAAAAACTTAGATTAGATTCGAATGGCGCATAATATTTGACAGTGATAAATATGCTATAACTCGACTATGTTCACTCTAAGTTTTAAGATTCGTTCCACGTTACTAAACGTAGTCTTTCAATCCGCCTACCACAAAAGGAACATGGATAGTGTTTGTTGAAATGTTACAGAGAGTGACTTACCGTTCCTGATTCCTGTACGCCGACCGATTCTTTCAGAATGTCTGAATGTCGTGTATATTCAGCAATGCGTACTATCACAAAGACAGCCAAGATTTATATATACAGAGGATGTCGGGCAACGTATCATAATGTACCCTCTGTGTCCTCAGAAAATGTCACCAAAGCAAAAGCATTGTACAGCAAACGCGGGCGTTTGCATCATACTGTGATCATTTCAAATAAGGGTATGTGACGTCAAATAACCTTGTCTGACCTTTAAAACATAGATAAATCAGTGATTTACTTTCTATACAAGAGTCACTAGTTCAGCAAGGCTGAATTTTACAAGTTGACAGTGTTTGCAATTGTGGTTAAATCGTTCCAACGCCACCGTGATGATTTTGTGATAATAAGGACTATAAAAAATTAATCTTTGCCTCTGGCTTGTAAATACTTTATTTTCTTCTTGCTTAGTAATTGTACTAATTCTTTTGTGTGTCATGCACTGAGAACCATAGTACTCACTGAATTCGTCTTTCCGTGTTGTCTTAAAATGATCTCTGGGTCACCGAACACCAACCGTCTGGGTGTGGAAGTCAATTTATCATTATATTAAAGAAAGAGTTCTGTGTATATTATTGTTTGCCAATGTATGTGTGCGAGTGTGTTTATACAAGCGTGTATAAGTGTGTGTGTTTGTTTGTTTGTGCCATGGTAGAGGCTTAACTAGTGATTGGCAGGGAATTAACTTTGTCAATGAAGAACTTTCTAACCTTTATATGTATGTATGTATGTATGTATGTATGTATGTATGTGTGTGTATGTATGTATGTATGTATGTATGTATGTATGTATGTATGTATGTATGTATGTATGTATGTATGTGTGTATGTGTGTATGTATGTATGTGTGTATGTGTGTATGTATGTATATATGTATGTATGTATGAATGTATGTATGTATGTATGTATGTATGTATGTATGTATGTATGTGTGTGTATGTATGTATGTATGTATGTATGTATGTATGTATGTATGTATGTATGTATGTATGTATGTATGCACGTACGTACGTACGTACGTATATTTTTGTAGTGTGTGTGTGTAGTGTATGTGCTTAATTTTGTGTAGTGTGTGTGTGTGTGTTTTACAGTGATATTATGTATATGTATGTAATTATGTCGGTCTGTGTCTCTGTATGTATGTATCTACTGGTTTGTTCTTATTGTCAGATAAAATGTGACTACCTTTGATAAATTCATTTATCCAACATCTAAAGGTTCACGTCACACCTCCTTTTAACGGTATGCATTGTTAATAGTGAGAGATGCAATATGAAATACATTTACGCCTTTATAAATTATTACATAATAAATTCAAATCAAATGAAATCACATCATCCCTGCATCTGTCACGTACGTTTTCTTTGCCCTGTGTACTTATATATAGATATGTATTTCTATACCAATACCCCACTCATGTTTGTATTCATGTTCAAGTTTATCAATTTAAGCAACCAAGAGTATTGTGAAACGATTTCTTAAAATATGACCTTGGTAAATGTTTGTAACATTCTGTTTCTTTCCTCCAGTGTATATGCCTATGTAATCGTAGTTGAAAACAGACTGTGTTACGTCTAGTCCGTACGTATCACTTCCAATGAATCCTTGTAGAACAAGAAAGACTCTGCTCCTTGGTCTCTCCTTCGAGTTGGCATCTGTTTTTTTCTAACTTGCGGATTTCGGTCTCGTCAAGATAGTATATAGCGTTCTTTGTTCCCTTGTCTCGTCAGCTATAGATCGGCTACTTCTAAGCAACGAAATATAAATTTGATTTGAATAAAAAGTTATATAAAAAGTACATTAATGCGGAGATTAATACTAATAATATAATATTGTTTATTCGGTACTGTAGGCCATGGGCCTTAAATATACATATCTGAATAAAGAATAATGGTTCATGGTCACAAAAGTATGTTCAACATAGAATAAATAAAGAAATCATCTTACGTACAGAGGTTTTCTTCCAAAAGTTGTTTACATATTTTCATGGCAAAGAATGTAAATTTTCCAAGGTTTTGAAGAGCGAAGGTGTTTGTTGACTGCATTAACAAAATTTCCACATGCATGAAATAAAATTCAGGAATAAACTTAGTTCTGAGCTGTTGATATTTAGGGCACACTGGTACAAAACGTTACCCATCCTCTACTGCACCCAAATGGGCAAATTCTTTGCTCAGGTGGTATACCAAGTTCTCAACCCTTTTCAATTGCTAGGTCATGCGTTGACATTCTCAAATGAGATAAAGCATTTCTAAAATAAGTCAACCATACACATTCAAAGTATTTTTCACACATCAAATTTGTTTTAAATTTACAATATATGCGTAATTTAAATGAAATGCTTACATTAGAATGGCAATCCTGGATGTGGATATCATAACATCTTTGTTTGAATATCTGTAGAAAGTACTCATCATTTTCTGTATGTTGTCTTTGCCAAATTTTAAATCTCAGCATATCTATACTGGCAAAGTAGTGTTTTAACATGTAAAGCCCAACATGGTAATCCCTTTTCAGTTCTTATCATATTGGTAACTATAGCAATCATTTATAATAATTGTAAGGATATTACTTTGGATAACAAGTCATTGAAAATGACATAGGCCCCGCTATGATTGGGTTTTAAGGAACTGGCAGTTTATGTTGTCATTTTCAAACCTGGTTAATGTTGTTTGGCCTCATATAGTTGTTTTTGATATCACTACTCTGTTCAAGCATGTCTGAGGTATGGACATGAAAACTGCGCCAACAAAATGGCAGCCAGGCAGCCTTATCGGATTGTATCATGACGAAAATGGATATGCACATGTATGTCATTGAACACTGTGCTAATACCAACTTTGAATGAGATCTGTTCAAGCATGTCTGAGTTATGGCTTTGGACATGGAAAATTCACAAACAAAATGGCTGCCAGGCAGTCATATTGGATCATATCACAACAACAATGAATATGCTCATGTATGTCATAGAACACTATCCTAATACCAACTTTGAATGAGATCTGTTCAAGCATGTCTGAGTTATGCCTTTGGACAGGGAAAATTCGCAAACAAAATGGCTACCAGGCAGCCATATCGGATTGTATCACAACGGAAATGGATATGCACATGTATGTCATAGAACACTGTGCTATTACCAACTTTGAATGAGATCTGTTCAAGCATGTCTGAGTTATGGCTTTGTACATGGAAAATTCACAAACAAAATGGCTGCCAGGCAGCCATATTGGATCATATCATGACAACAATGAACATGCACATGTATGTCATAGAACACTGTCATAATACCAACTTTGAATGAGATCTGTTCAAGCATGTTTGAGTTATGGCTTCGGACAGGGAAAATTCGCAAACAAAATGGATCGTATCATGACAACAATGAACATGCACATGTATGTCATAGAACACTGTCATAATACCAACTTTGAATGAGATCTGTTCAAGCATGTTTGAGTTTATGGCTTCGGACAGGGAAAATTCGCAAACAAAATGGCTGCTGGGCGGCCATATTGGATCGTATCATAAAACAAATTGACGTGCATATGTATGCCATAGCATGTTGCCCCTGTACCAAGTTTGAAAAAAAATCGGTTCAAGCATCTCCAAGAAACGGCTGCGGACGGACGGACGGACGGACGGACGGACGCACTGACAGATCTAGACGGAACTCAATCCATAAGACCCCGTCCGGACTTCGTCCGGCGGGGACAAAAAAGTAATTTATATAAAAATACTTGAATGTTGATGTCAGTCTATGGTGCATATCTTACCAATAGAAGTAACTTTAATTTATAATGTGATACAAATGTAGTAATATTATTGGAATCATACTCCGAATAATATAACTTTTCCACTCTTCAATAATGTTAATTCCATAACATGTTATTTGTACAGAAAGGGTCGCTGTTGTACAATACATGTTTTCTGTAGTGTTTATCTCTATCATCGTTCAGGGACGATCGCACAATTATGTCACACGAGCTCAATTAACGAACTTCGTTCGGGGGGAGGGGGTCTGGCGTCAATATGATTGCTGAACTTCATTTTCACACTTCTAACCAGATTTCCAAAATTTTCACGCCTTCAATGATAACAGGTTCTGTATTTACTACTGAGATGTTCATTAAGTTGAATTAATATAAGTGTTGGGTTTCCAGTAGTGTTTTATTGTGTTTACCATCATGTTTTTACATTACATCGATCACAGTTGTGTGACCGATGCAATTTTAATCAATGTACATAATTATATAAACGTGTCGATGTCGCACTTGTGAACGTTGGGGCCTGGGGTGGGGGGGGGGGAGTTTTGTCCTTAACGAACAAAGTTCGTTCAAAAGTTCGTTCATTGAGCTTGAAGATTCGCCGTTGCAGGCGCTCTTTCAATTCTCCAAAGTCCGCTTACCAGTGAGGCGAGCGTTTATAAGAGCGCCCACAACGGCAAACTTTTCCATTTAATAATAAGGCGATATTGTCGCGCTACTCTATCAGAATATTCATAGTATAGGAATATATTCAGCAAATATAATATTAACTTGATCAAATAAAATCAGAAACATATGTCGACACAGTCTAAGAAATGTAACTATTGAGGGCGATCTTTGTCGAACAAGATGATATTCTCTTTCAAGTACTAGTTGCCGACTTCATTCAACGGTAATTATTGACGTCATCAATTTTGATAAGATGTCTCAAAAAATTTCAAATAATTCTTTTTTTCGATGCTTAACATTGGTGATAGCTTTCAGAGTGTATTTTTTGATGATCCCCTAAGATAATCCGGAATATCATACCCAAACATTTTGAAATCTATTTCATACTTTTTGTAAAGTCCATTGACTTGTTCAGGGGTCAGTTCTTCAAAATATTCCTTCATTGCATCAGCTGCCGAACTATTTGTTCTGTGTGGAATAATATTAGGGAATTCAAAGTCTGCGCCAATAGTTTGCAGGATGTACTTGGCATCCTCGTTCAGGGTCTCATAATTTCCAATGATGTCATACTTAATTGCACATGGCTGACAGACTTGATATGTCAATTTCCAATGTGAATTGTAAGCGTTTTGGTTGATTTTTATCAAATACTGTACAAATTGTCCAAATGTAATATTTATTCCAGTTGAATTCAAACCCAGCATTTTTTTCACCTTTGGAACATAATTTCTAACAAAACTTGGTTCGGGGTCTTCCAACAACTTATCTCTAAAAGCTGACAAGACCCGTGAGAATGGATGTCTTGTAAACATAAACTTGGTGTAGTTCTGTAATCTGAACAACCTTTCCTCTGGTGAATAGGAGTTTAACATTTTATATCTGTATCTATAGACCATGTCTATTTTGGTAACATCTTTGAAAGATCCCCTGAGAAGTAGAAACACTCTTCTCCAGTTGGAATTGCCGGTTTTTTCCACGGGACAGTAGAGAATTTTGTATGTATCGTCTACCAATAGATTGATGTTTGGATCACTGTGCCGAAATTCTGGGTGGTTCTTGCATACGTCATCAACTCTTCTTCTTCTCTCCTTGTATATGGCTGCTCGATTCTATATAAAGAAAACATAGTCGTTGAAACTGGGAAGAGCACTTGCATGTATGTATGTATGTATGTATGTATGTATGTATGTATGTATGTATGGATGGATGGATGTGTGTGTTTGTGTATGTATGTATGTATGTATGTATGTATGTATGTATATATGTATGTATGTATGTATGTATGTATGTATGTATGTATGGATGGATGGATGGATGGATGGATGGATGTGTGTGTTTGTGTATGTATGTATGTATGTATGTATGTATGTATGTATGTATGTAACTATGTACATGTATGTAGGGAGGGAAGGAGCGAGACATGGAGCGGGATAGATGGATGATTGATTGCTGTGTGGTTAGGGTTCCTGGCATATTCATGGTGATTCTAAGAAATTAAATATGGGTTTGTTGATACGTCTGGTAGATCTGATATTGTTTGGATGACATAGACAAACCAGGATGTTTAATTACAATAAAATACTTTTTCTTGAAAAATTTTTACATAACGTTAATAATCTCTGTATCAAACAACAACAACAACAACAACAACAACAACAACAACAACAACCACAACAACAACAACTACTCAGTGACAATTTGTGTTTGACAAAGTTTGTCCCCACATTGAATATCATAATGTATCATAGTAAAGAAACATACTTTGTAAATAGTAATAATTTTAATATGCTAAAGACACACCTTTTTTCTTGATTCTAATTTGTATTACTGTAAATATGTAAATATCTTTTTTCTGTACATGTGCTATAATAGATTTGTTCGTTTTGATCCACCGTTGTGACTCTTTGCTGCTCTTTGTGCTGTCATATTTTTCTGTGTTTCATTTGTACTATTATATTGCAAACAAATGTGAATATGTATGTATGTGTGTATTGTTTATTATTATAATATTTTTTTATTATTATTTATTTATCATAAGTACGCCTTGAATTGTATCTTTACTTTCTATATTAATTTTGTCAGGATAAGGACCATGGACTAGATTAGTTTCTAGTAAACTATTTCCATGGTCCTCACCAGAGCATTTTCTTTTATTGTATTTGTATTTTCCTCTTTGCATTGTTATTATCTTATGTTTCTGGTGAAATAAAATTCAATTCAATTCAATTCAATTCAATTAAGTCACAGTATGGTAGGTAACTGCCCGGGAGTAGGGGGGGTACCACTGGCCAGGTCTGATAGGGGTTTGCGGCCAATGTTGTTAACTCCAGACCCCATTTTAGACGCATTTTGACCAAAATATATAATCACCGATATGAAAATGTCACCAGTGAATTAGCTGGAGGAATTCCGAGGGAAATTCCCAGAAATTTCGAACTAGTCGAGAATTTATTATGTGATTCCTTCCAAGACTCCATTTTAGACCAAACAAAATCGAAAATAATGTAAAGTGGACCCCATTTTAGATTCCTTATCTCTAAAACTACAGTACCCATGTTAGACCAAAGGGCGAAACCCCCACCCCAGAGGGCGGTACATATACGTATACCCAATAAGCCTGACTCGTACCCCGGGGGTAAATGAAGTGAACAATTTTGCAAAGTACAAGGTAAACGACTCCTGAGGTTTGAGAGAGAGAGAGAGAGAGAGAGAGAGAGAGAGAGAGAGAGAGAGAGAGAGAGAGAGAGAGAGAGAGAGAGAGAGAGAGAGAGAGAGAGAGAGAGAGAGAGAGAGAGAGAGAGAGAGAGAGAGAGAGGGGGGGGCGAAAGAGGAGACATATAGAGACGGACTAGAGAGAGACACACACATTGACACAGATACAGACAGACAGACAGACAGACAGACAGACAGACAGACAGAGGAAGGCGTTACACAAATGCATTCGCATGGCTGTCACCCAACTTATCACTGAATATAGGTTGTAGAAGTAATTGCGGCGAAGCTACGACATTTTACGACAGCTCCTGACGTTTAATTTGGTTCAAAACTTGAGCAAAATATTTCGAGGCACCTCTTTCAGACCTTCAAAATTTTCATGGCCCTCCCTTGGAACCCTCAATTCTTTTCATACCCCCCTCCCCTCAATTTTTACCCCCCCCCCCAATTTTGCTACAGGCTTATCAGTTACATCTTTTCATTTCCAGAATGTACAGATGGGAAAGCGAGTTGACGAGGCTGACATTGCTGAGAATCCAGAAAGCCACGCTTACATTTCGTTGAGTGGCAGGAGGCTCATACGTTATTAAGCGATATTGCAAAAACCGATTGAGCGAATAGCCTATTGACCAATTTACTATTTACAATACGTTATTCACGCACTTTCATTCGTAATCCGTAATTGAAAGCACCATATGACAGATCACATAGCGAGGAATAAATGGCCACTCAGAAAAGAAGGGCTGAGAGGGTTTTATTTTTTCGAAAATTGATTGAATGGTCTTGTGTACATTCATGTCCGATATTTGAAAAAATCGCAATTGGGTGAAATTTATCCAGATATTTTGATATGCAGCACCAGTTACACCCCAAAAGGCGTTAAAACTCGGCAACAAATTGCAATTTCATTTACTTAGATATCGTTGATGGTATCTGACCGCTAGACTGTCGACAGTCGTTCGTGCCCTTTTTGCTACGTTTTAACTAAAACTAAAGTCGTCGCCTCGCTTCGACCTGGAGCAATACTGCTAACCGCGTACTGATAACGAGGACCGGAGGCTACGGCCCTCGCTATCAGTATTTGATCGCCAGTATTCGTACCTTTAATTTGAAATTCGCCGATGTAGTTGTGTTGGCTCTGTTACTCACGTTGGCCACTTGACTAGGTGATATCACGATATCTTCATGTATGGGTGTTAGTTTGTCAACCAGGGTGGTCGCAATAAACCGGCCATCTTGGTTGTGTATCACAGAAGTCGATTTGAAATCTGTCAGGTGAAGAAAAGAAAAGAAAGAAGTTAAAATATGCGAATATAAAGACACCGTCGTAAAAGCACAGGCCTCTTTACGGCACTTTGCTTGAAGTGACAAATACACATCGTCGTAAAATCATACACGTCTTCAAGGCATTTTTAATCAGGGGGTCAAATATGCCTCTGACTTGGGAGAATGATCATGGCATAAACTCTGGGAACGTTATGATTCATATTTCGAGGACAGGAACCAAATGAACCACTGACATAAACGCAAGTTGCCGTGACGTAAACCACCAGGGTATACAACTTGGTTTCGGTTATGTGGTATAGTGCTATATATATAAGGCAAACTATATATATCCATATTCTAAGTTAGTTTTTAGTCTGTATAATTTCTCTCATACATTTTCAGTACTCTGCTAAACTGACAAACAACTTTTATTTATTAATTCCTAGCTAACTGTCTCTATATGACTAGCTCGCATGAGTTAAACGTCTGTGATACTAGAGATGTCCCAGTAAATATTTGGACAACCTCTTTGGTCAAACTACAAGACTTTTGCTATCTATCTATCTATCTATCTATCTATCTATCTATCTATCTATCTATCTATCTATCTATCTATCTATCTATCTATCTATCTATCTATCTATCTATCTATCTGTCTGTCTGTCTGTCTGTCTGTCTGTCTGTCTGTCTGTCTGTCTGTCTGTCTGTCTGTCTATATATCTATCTAGCTAGCTAGCTAGCTATCTATCTATATATCTATCTACCTACCTACCTACCTACCTACCTACCTACCTACCTATCTATCTACCTGTCTGTCTGTCTGTCTGTCCGTCCGTCCATCTATCTAGTTATCTGTCTATATATTTCTCTCTTTATTTATCCCCCCATATTATATATATATATATATATATATATATATATATATATATATATATATATATATATATATATATATATACATACATATATATATACTAATACTAACAGATAAGTCAACTCACCTGAACACACCTGGAACAAACTTTTAGCAAGTACGGTCATCTACAGAATTCAATTCCGAGTCCTTGTTAATGGAAGAATATCAAAATTAATTTAAATATTAGTACTTACGATATTTGTAGAGGTGCTTGATTACAACCAATGCCGTCATTAGAATAGAGAAGAGTAACAAATATTTGACCAATGTCCTCGGCATCACACATCTCATGACGACCTGCAATCAAACGACAAAGAGCTACACAGGTCAAGGTCAGACGAGGCATAGTCGGGTTCTAAATGCTGTCCATATACCTTGACAGTTTCTGTCAAGTATGTTTGGTGTGTTGGTTACCTACTTATATCATAGACAGTAGAGGGGATCTACTGTCTATGATTATATGTATGAAAACAGTCCCCACATATGCGTAGACATGAAACCGTTGACGTGTAAAGGTGAAACCCTTATCGTAATGCGTGAAAATTAAACAAACTGAAATGCAAACAATACCGCCATCACTATACGAAAAGGCATGTTTAACCTCCTTTATTGGGGGTGGGTAAAGGTGGGTTAAATTTCAGGGGGTATATTTGTCCACATGAAATAGTTGCTACTGTCTCCTGTCTTCATCAGGGGTAGAATATGAGTGTCAAAGTACCACATGCAAAGGTACATACTTTTTTTCGTAATTATGTTTATTTTGCCATAAAAATAAAGGAAATCGGGTTTGTAATAGTACAATATAATTCTAACACGAGAAATTGCGCGAAAAATGAGGCACTCTTGGCTCAGTCACAGAGCACCTTCACGTAAGTACCTCTCATTTGCATATGGATAGGACAGGATTTGGAACTTTATGACGTCACTTCGGGAACACAAACGCATTCGTCAGTGTATCTTTACATGCAAAGCCATTATGGTCGAACCAGAAGGTCAACTTCAAAACCCGTTTTCGCCAGAACCCGACGTTGAATATTGATCAGATTCCTCAAGCGTAGAGCAATACACTCCAGCATTAACATCTGATGGTGTGATTTAGCCAAATTCATTCGAACCGACCGCTAGCAGTAACGATAGTTCCTCTGGTACTGGGTAGTGAATGAGTATGTCCGAGTGAAGCCGTGTTGTTTACATAAAGTGGATGCTGTTATCAGCGTCCTTTGTTGACATAACTATTCAATGGGTGGAAAACAGCTCCTGCAGACAATGTAATCGAAACGAAAATTGTGTAATATTTCCATACCCATCATACAGAGAATGAGAATGGCTTCAAGAGTTCCCCATAATATTCTCTCAAGTTGTTCAAATGTAGCGTGTTGTAACAGTACATTCAATCTATGACCATTCAAAATCTTCGCGAAAGTAGACCCACAAATTCGTTAGAGCAGAACGTTTTGTTGGATAACCGTCCCTCTTGAAAGCTATGTGTACACGTACTTTATTTCATTTTTACTGCGTTCATTACCATCCACACAGTGACATGAAGTGGTTTCATCTTCTTTCAAAGCACGGCCCATGTTCACTGAAGCCGGCCGTACTGTGGTGTATTGTGTATTGTCTCCGACCATTTTTGTTTGAGTTTTTATGGATAGACATGTCTTACGTTGTGGAAGTTATTTGACCTGGGAGCGTGAAGCTTAGTGCTGACTGTGCTTTGCTGTGTCCATCCACTTTTGACATGTGATTGGCATTACACGGTAATTGTTCATGTAGACAAAACAATGGAAACAAAAATAGCAACATTATAATGAGCGTTGCGTCTTTTTACTTTGATATGATTCCGACGATGTATGTGATGTATCACAATGAAAACGATCGACTCCCAGCAACATGGAAATCAAAACATACAATCGGACTACGCATTGTTTAAAAACAAATGCTATCGTAATGAAAATATTTTATGAAGCTAACTTGCTTTCTTGAAAACATCATTTCAAATTATTTTATTTGTCTTCCTTTTTTCGCTTTGATCATGGCTACACCGGTGGCGTGGAGAACCCCGGCCCCGGTAACATTTACCGACTTTCACTGTATGGCGTGGTGACGGATCAACTCGTCCCAATTTCAACTCGTCCCATTTCAACTCGTCCCACTCAACTCGTCCAATTTTCAACTCGCCCCAATTTCAACTCGCCCCATTTTCAACTCGCCCCAACTCTTTGCAATATAATTTACCTGTGCATATATGAAATCGAAGCTAGTAGTACTCAGTTTGGAGGGTCTGTGGTATCTCGTATTCCACTAATGAAGTACCACTTGCGCTGTAAACACATACTACAATACTTAGTTGCGTTATCTAGGGAGAGGATCGAGACACGTCTCCAAAACCCGTACGCGCGGAAGTCGTAAGCGTGTCAGTCACTAATATTCTCCCTGGTTATTATCATTATTATTTCTTATTTGGGTTGTAAACATTAAGTCCTAATGTGAAAAGTGATATTCCATGACTGAGGAAATTTAAAGTTGTTGTGCTAGTATAAGTTCTAGATCTACCAAACACTTAGCCAAAACCCACACCACTTTCTGCTACGAAATGTTACATTTGCTACGCTTCGACTGGCTACGTAGGTAAAATCATGTAAATGTTTCGGTCTCCGTACTTCGAGTCCATGTATCGTTTAGATTTATAAACGTTTCCTAGTGTTGTTGGGGCGAGTTGAAAATGGGACGAGTTGCAAATGGGGCGAGTTGAAAATGGGGCGAGTTGAAATTGGGGCGAGTTGAAATGGGACGAGTTGCAAATGGGACGAAGTGAATCGCAATCGTATGGCGTCACTGTCCAGTTTTTACGTGATTTCAACTGCCTTCACCCATTATTACCTACTCAGTTATATCACTCGGAAATATGTGTAGGGTGATGTTTCACTGCGGGTGCTGCCGACAAAACACCAAGGAACCATTGTTGTCGGAAGACTAAACTGGTACACCACAATATGTACAGTTACAGATAATACTATAATGCAAGCGTAATTAGTAATTCATAAGTAAACATTACACAAAGGCTTAGAAGGCTTTTGTAACACGTGGGACCTCGAAACCTTTCGTGAGCTGGTTGCGGTGCCGAAGTTAGTCGAAGCACAGGGGATTAAGGGGGCAAGTATTTTTGCGACTTTCTTGCCAATGCGCGCAATATTTAGAGGTATGAATGCAATTTCATTTATTTTTATGGCAAAATAAACATAATTACGAAAAAAAGTATGTACCTTTGCATGTACACGTAACAGATACAATCCGACCAATATGCGTCGAGCGGTAGCGAGGCGCATATTGGCCGGATTGTATCTGTTTTGTACACCGGCTAATTTCCTTTGTTGTGTATTGAGTTCGAATTCCAATATACTCTGGAGATAACTCATACACTGCTATCATACCACCGCAACAACAATAATAATAATAACAGTGTCTGCGCCATCGTGCATGTCTGCATATCTTCCGGGCTATGTATACACTCTAGCTAATACACATACACCCCCTAACAAAATTAGACACTCACTTCACACTACAAGTTCTCAAATACAGTGTCTGCTGTACTGTGCATTTTCTCAGAGGATATTTTTACATTGGAGTTAGAAGACATACATCAATGAAGTTGGATACTCTCTGTACTCTCCATGTTCTTACATGTAAAGTGAGCGAAGCGTCGCTTTCGACAAGACATGCTTAGCTACTGAAAGGTTCACACACACTAACCAAGCTATTGACGTTTATTTGGTTGGGCTTTCGCCATCACCAATCATTCATTTAGACAGCTCTTTCTGGTTGATAACAAACGTAAACTCGATACTTCGATACAAACATCTTCCTGTTGGAGTCAATGTCTGTCTAATATACTCCGGATGTTGACTTTCATTACCATGTCTGTCTAATATACTCCGGGTATGGACTTTTCATTACCCGGATGGTATTTCTCATATTCTCAGCTCCCTGGATTTTGAAGCGGGAAGTTTGCGGACACCTGATTGGCTGATCGCCCGATTAATCACTGTCGCTTGACAAGTAACGCCCACGCCGGTGTACAATTTAAGTTATGGGGGTCAGCCTGTTTTTGGTTTTACAGATAGGGGGGGGCGTCAGTGACTTTTTGTCAGCCCGATGGCAAAATCCCCCCCCCCCCCCTTCCCGGCTGGAGAAACTGACCGATCCGTAAGCATATACTGGGAACTTCATTGTTGGTGAGGACTTCAAAGCTGAGAGACAGACAGACAGACAGACAGACAGACAGACAGAGGTAGCGAGAGACAGGCATACCATAAAAGGAACATGATAAATATTGTTTTGTTGAAATATTAACCAGAGTGACTTACCGTTCCTGTGCGCCGACCGATTCTTTCAGAATGTCGTGTATATATTCAGCTATGCGTATCATCAGAAAGACAGCCAAGCATCATTGTATATCATACAGTACAGAGAATGTCGGGTGACGTATGATAATGGACCTCTGTGTCTCAGAAAATGTCACCAAAGCAACAGCATTGTACTGTGTACAGCAAACGTGGGCGTTTACATCATACTGTGGTCATTTCAAATAACGGTCTGTGACAAGGTCAAATGACCTTAAAAACATAGATAAGTCAGTGATTTACTTTCTATACAAGACATAGTGTCATTAGTTCAGCAAGGCTGAATTTTACAAGTTGACAGTGTTTGCAATTGTGGTTAAATCGTGCCAACACCACCGTGAAGTTTAGTTGAGGACAATAACAAATAAACATATTTGCCTCTGGCTTGTAAATACTTTATTTTCTTCTTGCTTAGTAATTGTACTAATTCTTTTGTGTGTCATGCACTGAGAACCATAGTACTCACTGAATTCGTCTTTCCGTGTTGTCTAAAAATGATCTCTGGGTCACCGAACACCAACCGTCTGTGTGTGGAAGTCAATAGAAAGAGTTCTGTGCCTATGTCTGCCAATATGTGTGTGCGAGTGTGTTTATACAAGCATGTAATATACATAGGGAGTGTGTTTATACAAGCCTGTGAGATATTATATGTACGTGTGTGTGTGTGTGTGTGTGTGTGTGTGTTTTACAGTGATATTATGTATATGTCTGTAATTATGTCGGTCTGTGTCTCTGTGTGTATCTACTGATTTGTTCTTACTGTCAGATAAAATGTGACCACCTTTGATAAATTCATTTATCCAACATCTAAAGGTTCACGTCACACCTCCTCATGAACGGTTTGCATTAAGACTGAGAGATGAAATATTAGGATGTTATGAAATGTTTTTAAAAAAAATACATTTATGAGCTATCCTCGGTGATTTGTTATACCTAAGTTGTATTTTAACATGCACCTGTATAAATTATTACATACTAGTAAATTCAAATAAAATAAAATCAAATCACCCCTGCATCTATCTTCCATCTGTCAGGTACGTTTTCTTTGCCCTCTATACTTACATATAGATATGTATTTCTATACCAATACCCTACTCATGTTTGTATTCAAGTTCAAGTTTATCAATTTAAGAGTTTTGTGAAACGATTCCTTAAAACATGACCTTGGTAAATGTTTGTAACATTCTGTTTGTTTCCTCCAATGTATATGCCTATGTAATGGGTTACGTCGGTACGTATCACTTTCCTTATAGAGCAAGATGGACTATTCTCCTCAATATCTCCTTGGATTTGGCAAATTTTGGGACAAATTTTTTTTTTTTCAAATCTGTTTTTCTAAGTTGCTGATTTCGGTCTCGTCAACGGTTCTAGGACTGTTGCCCCCCCCCCCGGCCCGTTGCGCCCCCCCCCCCCTCCCCATTACGTCAACATAGTCCACATCGTCAAGTTGTTTGGATCATGGATGTACATAAGAGTTATTAATCCATATATTGATCTCGCATGAATACTAACTGTCACATCGATTCATTCAAAGGAATATTTTATGATTCTTTGAGGTTATTGAATCTAGTACTGTAATACTGTCAAACTTTAAAGATTGTCCGTCGGGTGGTGAACATTATACAACAAATTAGGTGAAAATTGTTGGCAAAAAAGGTGTCGTCCTTTTTACCACGAGTTTAGACAATTCAGTTCCTTGTCTGTGCTCCGAAATAACACCTATGTCATGGTGGTTCATATTGCTACGAGAACTCAATGTATAGCCGACCTGGCTCCTTTCATACTGATAAAATATTCTATCTATGTTCTTATCAAACAAAACCGATTAGATAGAATGCTTCTTTGTTTCAAAGGAACTTATCACCGTCAATGGCGATTGTGTTAGCCAATTTGGGACAAGGCACAGACTGATATTTATTATTCTCTTTATTTGTGAACACATCACTTCGTTCATGTAATAGCAATATAGTCTTTTACACGATTTGCAGTAAAGTAGACATGGCATCAAACATGTCGTCTGTAAGGTACGCCGTGACGGGGCGCCCTCACAAATCGGCCAACCCCTACGCGAAACGTCACGACGTATCTTACAGTCTATCGAACATGCAAACACAAAATTTCCTTGGAACAAACAGAACAATGAGTCATTTCTCATTCGTAACAATATCTGACATTTGAATTATGCTATTGTCATTTACTGTTGTCATTTCGAGTAAAACTATAATGTTTTTTCGATTCATCATGATCAGATGAGGGGCGCAAAAGGCCGGGGACAAAATGACCTGGGGCAAAAGGTTGGGTGGCAACAGGCCGGGGGGGGGGCAAAGGCCAGGGGACAAAAGGCCGGGCGGGGGGGGGGCAACGGGCCGGGGGACAAAAGGACCAGGGAGTGATTCCCTCGTCAACAAAGTGTTCTTTGTCCCCCATGTCTAGTCAGCTATAGATCACTTGGCTACTTCGATTCTAAGCAACGAAAAATTTGATTTGAATAAAAAGTGATATCAAAAATACTTTAATGCGGAGATTAATAATAATATGATAATACTGTATTGTCTATTCGGTACTGCAGGCCATGGGCCTTAAATGTACATATCTGAATAAAAAATAATGATTCATGGTCACAAAAGTATGTTCAACATAGAATAAATAAAGAAATCATCTTACGTAGAGAGGTTTTACTGTTTACGTATTTTCATGGCAAAGAATGTAAATTTTCCAAGGTTTTGAAGAGCGAAGGTGTTAATTTGTTGACTGCATTAACAAAATATATTTCCAATCATATGCAGGTGAGAACTAAAATTTAGGAATAAATTTAAACTTAGTTCTGACCTGTTGATATTTAGGACACACTAGTACAAAACTATACCCATCCTCTACATATCTGCACTCAAATGGACAAATTCTTTGCTCAGGTGGTATACCGAGTTCTCTACCTTTTTCAACAGCTAGGGTCATGGGTTCATGAGTTGATATTCTCAAACGAGATACATTTCAAAAATAAGTCGCATTCAAAATATTTTTCACACATTAAATTTGTTTTAAATTTACAATATATACATAATTTAGGTGAAGTATTTACATTAGAATACCAATCCTACATATATGGATATCATAACCTCTTTGTTTAAATATTTGTAGAAAGTACTCATCATTTTCTGTATGTTGCCTTTGCCAAATCACAGCAAATCCATACTGGCAAAGTAGTGTTTTAACATATAAAACCCAACATGGTAATCCCTTTTCAGTTCTTGGTAACTATAGCAATCACTTACAATTGTAGGGATATCAGTTTGGATTAAAAAGAGATATAAAAATACTTGAAAGCTGGGATTAACGAATGTCAAGCTATGATGCATATCTTACCAAGAATTAACTTTAATTTATGATGTGATACAAATATAGTATGATTGGAATCATACTCCGAATAATATAACTTTGTTCATTCTTCAATAATGTTATTTCTATAACACGCATCATTACGGAAAGGGTCGTTGTTGTTTGGTACATGCTTTCTGGAGTGTATATTTCTATCACCGTTCACTAGAGTAGCGACGATCGCATAATGTCACACGAGCTCAATAAAAGAACTTCGGTCGAGGGGAGGGGGTATAGCGTCAATACGATTGCTGAACTTCATTTTCACAATTCTAACCAGATTTCCAAAACTTGTACACCTTCAATGATCAATAACAGGTTCTGTATTTACTACTGAGATGTGGTTAATCTAATGTTATATAAACAGTGTTGGTTTCTAGTAGTATGTGTTTACCATCATGTTTTACATTGCATCGATCGCAGTTGTGTGACCGCTACAATTTTAATCATGGTATACATCATAATTATACAACCTGTATAAACGTGTCGATGTCGCCTTTGTGAACGTTTGTTCAGAGGGAGGGGGCAGGCAGTTTTGTCTTCAACGAACGAAGTTCGTTTATTGAGCTTCAAGTTTCGCCGTTGTAGGCGCTCTTACCCAAAATCCGCGTACCAGTAATAAGGCGAGCGTTTAAAACTTCCACATATAGCTGCTACTGATGGCTTTTCAGTGTTCCACTCCTACATAACCTTTCTGTATTTCAATGTACTTAGTGGGGAACGTTTTTGCACTCCCGTGTCTGTGTTTGCTGTGTGTGAGATGAGAAGATCATAGTCCATGGTCAAACCAGGTAAGTTTCAACTTCCGGATCAATCACCTGTTTTCTACTAAAAAAATCATCAATACTCAATGATCTTGCCAATTATTTTTGCTGTGGTAATTTAAAACACATAAGAATTTACCTTTTTTGTGAAATGTGTAAACTTTCTGGAAAAACCGGACCGAAATTTTCAGGGATCAGGTATGCTTCATCAAATAATTTGATTTTACTGGCACGAAAAGAAGAGATATCAGTTTGAGGTTTACACTGTTATCTAAAATAGTGGACTCTGGTGAGAGTTACGGCTACTTGAAAATACGCCAAACTCAACTTTTATATAGAAGTGGATACTTACCATGTGTCGACCAGAGTTCCAAATCTACGTTTTAGAGTTATCACTAATGGATCAATGTCATGTCTGGTAGCTATTGCGCAGGCGTGAAGGAACGACAATTTAAAGGTTTGTCCTTACGGAAGGCATTCAGTTTACATCAAGATCTGGTTATGTTGTTCATATACCTCCAGTCCTCGCACATTCCAAGTACTACAATTCGTCTCAAAATAAAGTTGCCGAAGTTGCGATTCTACCAAAGATGTTCGCGCCAAGTAGACCGCCATGCCTTCGTAAAACGGAACCTTGAACGTCAGACTCTATAATCTGTCAATTTTAGACTACATTGACCCCCAGCGAACACTGAATCATACCGTTCTTGCAATGCTTGTTTGAATTGCTGGCAAGTACGAGATATATAAACAATTAATGATGACGTAATGTTCTTAGCCGGTATTCTGCACGTATGGGCAATGATGATATACGTGTAATAGTGCAATGGCATGTATGGAAACATCAAGGTCCAGTAAATATAGTCAGTTTACATTTAACAGCAAAACACAAAATACGCGGCTCATTTTTGGCCGTAACACATTTCATGTGGTAGACTACATTTATAAATAGCTAGGTGAAAGCAGTTCCTGCGGGTGTAATCACCCTGTACTCAAGATAGTGTAAACATTGGAAATCCCAAAAAATATACACTTCAAGATAGAACTGTGAGTACAAGCTGTGAGGTACTTTGTTGACATGAATATTTATTACAGGATTTAACTTGTCCAGACAAAAAGTGATACAATATATCACAGACAAGGGTTCCTTGTCTGTAAATATAATTATAAAATAAAATAATATAAATACATACTATTTAAAAAGAATTCCAATATCTTAGATTTCCATTTAATGTAACTTATCAATAAGGGATAACCCGTCCTGACAAATCTTCTTAGTAAACCTGCTTTCTCAAAAGATGTGAAAATTTAGGATGTAGGTATCGATTAAGTAAAATAAACAATAGAAAACAATTTCTCCGAATGTAATTAATGAAGGGCTGGTTTTACCCCGGCCCAATGTGGCATGCGCAGGCATTTGTTTCTCCGCTTTATGTGTAACACTCCTCCACTTCCACCCCTCCACCCATTTCTATCTTCTATTTTGTATTGTTACAGTGTACATTTACATCTCTGTCTGTTTGTCTGTCTGTCTGTCTGTCTGTCAGTCAGTCTGTCTGTCTCTGTCTCTGCCTCTCTCTGTCTCTGTCTGTCTCTGTCTCTGCCTCTCTCTGTCTCTGTCTGTCTGTCTCTCTCTCTCTCTCTCTCTCTCTCTCTCTCTCTCTCTCTCTCTCTCTCTCTCTCTCTCTCTCTCTCTCTCTCTCTCTCTCTCTCTCTCTCTCTCTCTCTCTCTCTCTCTCTCTCTCTCTCTCTCTCTCTCTCTGATCATCAAAGCATAACCCAATCACTAATGACCTTTGATATACCCATCTAATGTGTAGTTGAACATCTCAAAGTCCATTTCATACTTTTTATACAGTCCTTTGATTTGACTATCTGTTAACCGTCCAAAATATTTATTCTTGATATAATCCATCGAACTGCCTGTTTTATGAGGAGAGAAAGACGGGAAAGTTACATTTGCATTTATCTTGCTGATGACGTAATTAGCGTCCTCGTTCAAGTTTTCGTAAGTCCCAATAAAGTCGTAATGCATGGAACACGGAGCACAGTGACGCGTAAGCTGGCTCCAATGTTCGTCGTACGCCGCCGGGTATGATCTGAGCAGAAAAATCACGAACTGTTCAAACGTAAACAACTTCTTTGGATCTGTTTTCAAATTATTGGCGCGTTGCACTTTAAATCTGTACTTGCGTACCAATGCCATCTCAGGTTCGTCCTCAAACTTGTCAATATAAGCAGACAATAGTCTGGTGAAAGGGTGTCTTGAAAACATGAACTTGGTGAACGTTTGCAACATTCTTTTTCTTTCCTCCGGGGTGTATTCCGCCAGATGTGTGTATGTATGATCGTAGACAGTCTGGTTTATGTCTGTGACACTTTCAAAGGTTCCTCCTAATACAAGAAAAACTCTTCTCCAGTTGGAATTGGCCGCTTTTGGGACTGGACAGTAAAGAACTTTATGTTTCTCATCAACTAAGATATTTTCAAAAAGCTTGATATCATACAGCTTAGCCTTTTCTGGAAATTTCCTGCACGCATTTGTAACAAGTTCTTTTCTACGTCTCTGGATATCTTCTAAATGAGAGATCTGAAGATCAAACAAAAAGGACACAAAAAGTCAGTAACTCAGACCAGCTATTTTCTAACGTGTTCTGAGCATGTATTGAGTTATTTTGACTTTAGGCAAACAACATGCTTACAACATTTTGGTACAATTTGTATATTTTAGTTATTTGCATTTCGAAGGAGGTTTTTGTCCGAAAGGCTAGAATACAACTTACAAGCAAAGATTAAAACGAACAACACACCTATCCATTACAATGCTCCAGTCTTGTATTCCTTCCTAAGGTTTATGATTGTTTAGACGACTTAAAAGTTGCAACATACACGCATGCACCCACGCATGCTCGCACGAACACACGAACGCACACCCACCCGCACGCACACACACACATACACACACACTCTCTCTCTCTCTCTCTCTCTCTCTCTCTCTCTCTCTCTCTCTCTCTCTCTCTCTCTCTCTCTCTCTCTCTCTCTCACACACACACACACACACACTGCAACTGGCTACCTCTTCCCTATGGATGGTAGCTGAAAGGACTGTTACAGACACGTCGTATCTTATAGACTAGAGGCTAGAGCGGGTGTTGCCACAGCAACGTACCCTCGCAAATGAAGACGAACTGACATGCCCATTATTTATGATTAATAGTTCTCTTTTGAAGGGAGATTTGTTTTAGGCCAAAAGCATCCGCTCATTTCGGGTTTTGCTTATTTAAATTTCCTCTTCAGTATTCAAATTCACGGAGAAAGTATGGGAAAGACGTAAAACTCTATTTAAAGTAATGAAATGCTTGTAAAATCTCTTCTCTATGAAATTACTTTCAGTATACAGCTACTCGACATTGTATTAGAAGAGCCTTTGGCTCAACAATTTATCGCAGTTAAATAAAGTCAAACAAACAAACAAACAAACAAACAAACAAACAAACAGAAGCTGTGATTGGGGTGTAGACAATCTTACGCAACATTTTCCTTTCTAGAATGAAGTCTCTATACAAGCTCAGATCTGAGATACAGGTGACACATTCTCTGTCTTTGTCAGTGTCTGGCTATCTCAGGCTGCCTGGCTTTGTTTTTCACTGTATGTCTATCTCTGTCTCTCTGTCTCTCTCTGTGTCTGTCTCTCTGCGTCTCTCCGTCTCTGTCTGTCTGTCTGTCTGTCTGTCTGTCTGTCTGTCTATCTGTCTGTCTGTCTGTCTGTATCTCTGTTTGTCTGTCTCTAACTCTGTCTGTCTGTCTGTCTCTCTCTCTCTCTCTCTCTCTCTCTCTCTCTCTCTCTCTCTCTCTCTCTCTCTCTCTCAAACACATTTATGCACATAATATTCTAGTAATACAAATTTGGAAAATAACATCAAAGAGACTGTGTAAATCTAACCTGTTGTTGATGTAACTGATTGACATCATTAATCAGATCCTTAATCAACGAAGGAACAATAACTCGTGTCATGTTTTGTGTGTTATCTGTTATGGAAGTCCCGGACTCTCTTACTTTTGTGGTCAACTTCGGAACACCAATACCTAGCATGGGGAAATATAATACGGAAATATATTATTAATTGACCAAATGTGTTCCCAGCAGCTTGGTACTGAGATCCCATAGCAATTCAACTTAATATCAAAAGGACTACCACAAACATACATGTCAGAGAAAAACAGCTTAGGTAAATACTCTCATTCGAATACTCATAACATTAACTTGGACACTGTTCAATTACACCATCGACTCCAGCATGCGTGACTTGTATTTCGTTAGTTTTGGTATGTAATAGTTTGCAGGTCGATCGGTTTCCATGGCGTCTTCCCTCTCTGTGTCTCTCTATATACGTATGTATTTCTCTTTCTCCCTCATTCTCCATTTACTCTCGCCAATATATCTATTCATCTACTGTTCCGTCTGTGTTTATCTCTTTACTAACTCTTTCCCTATCTGTGTGTGTGTGTATGTCTGTCTGTCTGTCTGTCTGTCTGTCTGTCTGTATGTATGTATGTATGTATGTATGTATGTATGTATGTATGTATGTGTGTATGTATGTCTCTATGTATGTATGTATGTATGTATGTATGTATACATGTATGTATGTATGTCTGTCTGTCTCTGTCTCTCAGAGTCTGTATCTCTCTCTCTCTCTCTCTCTCTCTCTCTCTCTCTCTCTCTCTCTCTCTCTCTCTCTCTCTCTCTCTCTCTCTCTCTCTCTATATATATATATATATATATATATCTTTCTCTCCCCTTACGTTGACTTACCTAGATTAGTGATACCATATTGTAACAGTATTATAAGTACGGCTGCAATCACGAGAAAGACAAAGGCAGTAATTATGACCGATGGCCTCGCCATTCTCACAACAATGTATGTAGATGCCGCAATTCAACTTTTCAATTGTTTCGAAACAACCTAAGGAAAGACAAAGGTTTTCAATATTTCGTGATTATATTACTCAAACGCATATACTACGCATTATGTTTTCTGATAATCTAATATTAAGCCCAAGCGACCTATGCAATATCATGTCTGTGAAAAATTAACATATATTAACATATATTATATGTACGTGTTATGTCCACGCATAATAACTAATTAAGCGACAATCTATATCATTGTAATCCCCTTCTAATAACAAATAGTCAGCTAACTAGTGCGCCTGCGCTATATACACCGCGTGTCTGTCCACGAGGTTTCACACGTAAGTAACAAGCAGAAGTACACACACAAGATTTCTCGAAACAAAACAATTTACTGAGAGATGTACGCGAACGACATGCAATAGCTACGGTGTAAGGGTTATTTTATGACAGAACAGAGGAATATCATAATCGTAACAGCTACTTTTGGGGGATTGATTATTTGACCCAGCTTTAAATTTCGTCTAAATTTTGTTGAAAATGAACTTCTAAAAGTGGCTATCTGAACCATAAGCTCGGGCCTTATATTACGATGGCCGGTGTAGAGTACAAAATAATGACATATTAAATAAATGCAACAAGTTTTTCAGAAACGGCTTGATAATCGACAAACGCTGGAGGTTTTTATATTTTTATAATGCACTAGAATATTGCATCATAATATCACGTTCTATATACCTTGATATAATTAGTATATATTAAACTACCATCACCATCAAAAACGGTCTGTACCCCTTTTAAATTATAATGGTTGAGTCCTTTGTACACTTACTCTATAATTGGTTCTATTATATTCAGCTCAATAAGCCCTTATTAATGCGAGTAGGATGCTTATATTGATACCCTACCTCATTATTCAAAGGCTCAAATAATATAATAAGCGTGACCTGTTCACCCGTACCCCACAGTTTCGTCATAATTTTCACCTGGCAGTACTCCACAGGTTCGCCATAGTTAATTTTCTTCCATACCCTATGCTTTAGATAGAATCCCCCCCCCCATCGGTACCCTACTGTTGAGTTATATAGTTTTCATCCGTATCCCATAATTTAGTCGTAGTTTTCATCCATACCCCATAATTTACGCCTAGTTTTTATCCGTATTCCATAGTTACGCCATAGTTTTCATCCGTACTCCACATAGTTACGTCATAGATTGGAACGATAGTACATACTCGACCAGATTATATACACTGACCTGATCCAAGAAAGATTACAAATTTACCTCTTTGTGTTGTTCACTTTTTTCATCAGAAATGGGTGACGTCAGAGTAAGATATCATGTCTTTCGATTGTACACACTGTCTATGACATCCTAAAATAAAAACAATGATAAAAGACGATTTTAATGTGAAGATATTTGTAGTTTGTGTATGCATGTGTCAGTTCGTTTGTGTGGGTGTGTGGTGCAGCGTATGTGTATGTGTGTGTGTGTGTGTGTGTGTGTTTCATATATTATAAGGATAACCATCATATCATACGTACCATATAAAATACCCACGTCTTGTCTATATAACTGCTGACATCGACGATTGTAGAATGACAAGGTCAACATTCTAGGATATATTATCATTACATTGGGCAGTCGTATAGTACTTGAAAATTAATATATGCAAGAATGAAGTGATAATAATTCGTCGGAAATATGAAATATGTGTCAAACACGAGTTCTTTATGACAGTAGTTGCTATAAACCATATCACGTGACTGGGACGTGGCCGTTGCCTTCAAAACTAAGGTATAAAAGTAAGCACTGTACGGGTTGGTCTATAGATTATAGGTTACAATGTGTTTCAGTTCCAATTAGCAGTGTATCTTACACTCACACTCACACACACTCTCACACACACATACATACATACATACATACATACATACATACATACATACATACATACATACATACATACATACATACATACATACATACATACAAAATAACAAATCTCTCTGGTTAAGACGTCACTAAGTTAATATTATTCATCCAAAGATAGTTCTTTTTATTTTATCAATAGGGACGCAATATGTTCAAGTTATGCCATCTGCAGACGGTGACACTATTAGTATTAACCCCATACTTCTAAAAAAAACTTCCGTCTGTCGACTACAACATTAGATGCAACACGTGTAGACTGAACAGTGCATGTCACAGGGAACATATGTTGGATGCAGTCTGTTGTACAGTTATAACAGCTATGGCTTCATGTCGACATAGTACATCGTAAGTCCGCCATATATTCAACACTGAAATGTGACGTCGTCCGCTGTGATAATATATCTACCAGTGTATGCTAAAAATGCCGATCCGCGATCACCTTGACCTCAATATGGTATATAGCAAACACTGCCGATGTTACACATATTTTGGAAACCTAAATACTAAGGATAAACATTTAATGCAGTTTCCGTGAATGATTGCAATAAGATGAAATAGTAGAAGAGAACCCGATGATCGAAGCCTAGATTCTGTAAATCTAATGCTTGGTCTGCAAGCTGTAATCATCGCATCGGCTGTACATATTTACAGTGTACTATAGCACGGTATACAGTATGCTTATCATGTAGTACGACATAAAACGTACCGTCGTGTAAAAGACAAATCTGTTCTCATACATCTTACATGGTACTACTGTAGATTAAATGACATGGAGAACAATCAGCTTACTGTCTAGATTTTGTGAATGGTATCATTACCTTGCTAGACACCCGTCTTTGATCCCCAGTTGACGAACAACCATATTATTTGCTTGAATCTTGAATTTTGGATTTTGGACTCTGTACGCGCATGCTATCTTACGGCGACGGTCTGAGCAAGAGGATTCAACCATTGTTAATACCAGGGGTGGGTGGCATGGAAATTGAGGGAAAGTGTAGATTGAATCACAGACATCCCATTTATGGTGTATGGTTGAATGATGAAAATATATGAAATAGCCATTAATACAGCTTTTATACATCATGTAGTAAGGAAATACTTGTTACAGTGATGGCAATAGTTTTGAATATGCACATCCACCCATACAGAAAAGAATAGTTTATACTTTATTCATGATACTGCGTGTACTTAAGTATTACACAGTAACATGTATTATTAATAGTATTAATGTATTATTATAATCGTGTATAATAGCATTTGTAGGATTTAAATGTGATATCATTTAGTATTGAATGTCAAAATTTGTAAATCTATAGTCTCCATTAAAGTGGATACGTTGGTCTCACTTTAGAGATCTGTTATGTAGAAGGTGCACAAAGCAAGCGAGAGGAGGGGGAACTCGCTACAGAACACAGTGTCTAGTGTGATCGCGCTTAATCAAGGGGCCTTCCAATTCAATAATATTATGAGGGGGAGGACCTGGGGATATTTAATGCTCGGTCTATTGAATAAAATGTATCCCTCCCCGATTCTGTCGTTCTACAAATGCCCCCCCCCTCAGTTTCTTCCTCTAAAACAAGGGTTAATAAGAGGCGAGTTCCAGAATCAACGATAAGGACTTGATCCCACCACTGCCACCATATTATTAATTTTACACGTTTGGTTATTTCCCACTAGTACCATGCCACCACTGGGACTTTGTGTATGTATATGTGTGTGTGTGTGTGTGTGTGTGTGTGTGTGTGTGTGTGTGTGTCTATCCTCCTATGCTATGCCAGACACCATGCTATTGCTACGTATTGTCCTCTAACATAGGTTGCTTTGGTTTGTCATCATAAAATATCTCAACTGTACCGATATCTATGGGGGCCCGTTCTGGTCACAATTATGTAGTGTGCTAGAATTAATTTAATGTAGTCTAGAATTAATTTTTATAATGACTGCAATTAATATTATGCACTCCTTGAATTAATTAAATGTGTTTTAAATTAATTTCATGTCGAATAGAATCAATTTTTATATTAACTGCAATTAATATTATGTATTCCTTGAATTAATTAAATGTGTTTTGATTAATTTTATGCATTGTAATTAATTTCATGTATTCCTTGAATTAATTAAATGTTTCCGATTAATTTTATATGCTAGTCTTAATTTTAGGTAGAGTCTAGAATTAATTTTATGTATTCCTGGAATTAATTTCATGTTGTCTAGTATTAATTTTGTGTATGTACTGAATTAATTTTGTGTATGTGCTGAATTAATTTTATGTATGTGCCGAATTAATTTTGTGTATGTGTCGAATTAATTTTGTGTATGTGCTGAATTAATTTTGTGATGTGTCGAATTAATTTTGGCCCTACAATCCTTTGCGCGAATTAATTTTGGCCCTACAATCCTTTGCGCGAGATTTCTTATTCAAAATGGCGGCCCACAGTGGTGCTCGGCGGCTTGTCATTCGAGAAAGGAATCAAGGAGGATTCTACCAATTTTTGCTCAATCTAAAATCAGTTCTTTGAGTTTTTCTGTCTCGCCTGAATTTAGGATCGACAGACGATCTATATGAAGTTAAGTTTCGAATGTTTGATGCCACAGGGACTTTGTCTTTGCTTTTGGATGACTTAGCGAGAGGAGGGCCCAATCCACAGGCATTTGTTTCCCGAGTTATGGCTCAGAATATTTCTATCAGAATACAATAAAATGACGATAATATCGTTAATATTGACATATTAAACCAACACTATATGAAAGGGGTAAAATTACACTTGTTTCTGTGATCGCGCAGTTTCACTCAATGCGAAGGAAGTGAGTGAAACTGCGCGATCACAGAAACAAGTGTAATTTTACCCCTTTCATATAGTGTTGGTTTAATACGTCAATATTAACGATATTATCGTCATTTTATTGAATTCTGATAGAAATATTCTGAGCCATAACTCAGGAAGCAAATGCCTGTGGCCCAATCCAACGTAGCTGCAATGTTTTGTGGGTTTTTTCGTCTGTTTTGGTGACTTTTTAAGTGTAAGTGTTTAACCCGCACCTAACGCTACAATTCCTAGTGGAGGAATTCCAATCAGCTGATGCGATGCGGATCTGCATCGCACGTATCAATCCCTATTTTCGCCAAAATATCGACGTACCTACGGAAAATCTGACATTTCCTAACCGCAACACTTCTTAGGAATCCCCCGCAGCACAATCGACGCCCCGATCTGCCCTTTCCCTCGTCAACAAGTCATTGATAATGACATATAGTCCCCGCTATAATTAGGTTTTCAGGAATTATCACTACTCTGATCACGCAACAACATTTGTGAACCTAAAACAAACAGACTTAGATATGTTGTGTGTGCTTGTTGGACATGGAATATGCCTCCAACAATAAGGATTGGTTGGGTATGGGGGATCATATCATGATGAAAATGGAGTCTGAGTTATGGCTTTGGACATGGAAAATTCACAAACAAAATGGCTGCCAGGCAGCCATATTGGATCGTATCACGATGAAAATGGATATGCACATGTATGTCATAGAACACTGTCCTAATACCAACTTTGAATGAGATCTGTTCAAGCATGTCTGAGTTATGGCTTTGGACATGGAAAATTCACAAACAAAATGGCTGGCAGGCAGCCATATTGGATCGTATCACGACGAAAATGGATATACACATGTATGTCATAGAACACTGTCCTAATACCAACTTTGAATGAGATCTGTTCAAGCATGTCTGAGTTATGGCTTTGGACATGAAAATTCACAAACAAAATGGCTACCAGGCAGCCATATTGGATCGTATCACAATGAAAATGGATATGCACATGCATGTCATAGAACACTGTCTTAATACCAACTTTGAATGAGATCTGTTAAAGCATGTCTGAGTTATGGCTTTACACAGGGAAAATTCGCAAACAAAATGGTTGCTAGGCGGCCATATTGGATCGTATCATAAAACAAATTGACGTGCATATGTATGCCATAGCATGTTGCCCCTGTACCAAGTTTGAAAAAAAATCGGTCCAGGCATCTCCAAGAAACAGCTGCGGACGGACGGACGGACGCACGGACGCACGGACACACGGACGGACGGACGGACGGACAGACGGAACCCAATCCATAAGTCCCCGTTCCGGACTTCGTCCGCGGGGACTAAAAACGGCCGCCGAACATGCGAAACTAGACAATTTTGAGTTTTCAAAATTGTCAAGTTTCGCATGTTCGGCGGCCGTTTTTGACGGGGGATTGTAAGAATATCGCCAATCCCCATAATAACGTCACTGTTCTGTATTAGGACCGTCATAGACAAGAATAAAACCATTTAGGAAAGGAATAACAGTTTACAAGCGACTATGGTCCAAGTTGTATCACAGGGGACCCAGGAACCGTGTGACAAACAAAACAAAACAAACAAATAAATAAATGACAAATGAACAAATGAACGAACGACAAGTATAGGGACAAACAAAATAATTAAATAAACCAGCAAATAAACATATACTCATCGGCGTATACTAGATATGTTTTTTTTTCTATACAGATAGTGATGGGTACACTATAGAAAATAAACATATCTAGTATACCCCCATGAGTATCTGTTCATTTGCTGGTTTATTTAATTATTTTATTTGTCCCTATACTTGTCGTTCGTTTGCTTGTTCATTTGTCATTTATTAGATAGTTTATTTATTTGTTTGTTTTGTTTGTCACACGGTTCCTGGGTCCCCTGTGCTTGTATCGATGTTACGACTGTAGCAAATTAATAAGTATCCGGTATCCAAGCTACAGCAACCAGAATTTTCCCTAATTCTATCTCAGCTGATAGCATGTTGCTCAAATATTAAGTCAAAGATTGATGTAAACTTAGCAGTGCTACTTGTATAATATGGGAAGGTAGTCCCGTTGGATTATCATCCACATCTGCGGCCCAAAATGAACCGTACCACTGTTTTCAATGCCTACGCTACACGCACGACCGGTCGTACGACCAGATTTCGGTCGTGGATGTTCGTTATCATATATGCATTATAGGGCTATAGTAATAAATACCCGGATGTTCGTTTGACCTCGGACACTAAATTTATTCTAGGTCGTCGGTCGATCCTAAATTCAGGGGAGACAGAAAAACTGGAACAACTGAGCAAAAATTGGCAGAATCCTCCTTGATTCCTTTCTCGAATGACAACCCGCGTACCCGCTGAGCACCACCGACTGCGAGCTGCGGGCCGCCATTTTGAATAAGAAATCTCGCGCAAAGGATTGTAGGGCCAAAATTAATTCAACACATCACAAAATTAATTCAGCACATACACAAAATTAATTCGACACATACACAAAATTAATTCGGCACATACATAAAATTAATTCAGCACATACACAAAATTAATTCAGTACATACACAAAATTAATACTAGACAACATGAAATTAATTCCAGGAATACATAAAATTAATTCTAGACTCTACCTAAAATTAAGACTAGCATATAAAATTAATCGGAAACATTTAATTAATTCAAGGAATACATGAAATTAATTACAATGCATAAAATTAATCAAAACACATTTAATTAATTCAAGGAATACATAATATTAATTGCAGTTAATATAAAAATTGATTCTATTCGACATGAAATTAATTTAAAACACATTTAATTAATTCAAGGAGTGCATAATATTAATTGCAGTCATTATAAAAATTAATTCTAGACTACATTAAATTAATTCTAGCACACTACATAATTGTGACCAGAACGGGCCCCCATAGATATCACCATACTCACTCCTTAGTTCCCTAGTCGCATGAATAAATACTAATTTGTCTCGTATTATGCAGCAGGTGGTACCTCTTCAATGCACTTTGTAACAGGAAAGTCAAAAGTTAAATCTTCAATTATGGGGTGTGTTTAATCGCAGTGGAGAGAGTACTACGCCATCAAGTGGAAGGGTAATATAAAGTTGTCTCTGCACATTTGCTGCACAAAACACGACAAACACAGATATAAGCAGATACAGACAGGCAGACAGACAGACAGTCAGACATTCAGACAGACATACACACACACGCACACACGCGCACGCACACACACATGCATTCATACATACATTCATACATACATACATACATACATACATACATACATACATACATACATACATACATGCATGCATGAATGCATGCATGCATGCATGCATGCATGCGCGCGCGCGCACACACACACATACACACATACATACATACATACATACATACATACATACATACATACATACATACATACATACATACATACATACATAATCTTTATTTATACTGGATAGTTCTTTAAGCATATAAACACTTGTCTCCCAAGAAGTCCAGTGAGGGCCATCGCTCATGGGTTCAGTGTTAATGCAGGAGGAAACCGGAGTACCCGGGGAAAACCTGCGTTGTTCGGTAGAGTCAAACTGAACGACACTCTTCTTACTTACAGCGTGGTAAATTTAATCGAACCCTGAATGGGGTTCGAACCCCGACCGCAGTGGTAAGAGGCAAGCGGTTTAAGTATTTATTCATTGGTGGCCGAGTGGTTAACACTGCTTGCCTCTTACCACTGCGGTCGGTGTTCGAACCCATCCATGGTTTAATTAAATTTACCACGCGTTTGACTCTACTGAACAACGCAGGTAGTTTCCTCGGGTACTCCTGTTTCCTCCTGCCCTGAACCCGCGAGCGATGACCCTCACTGGAATTCTTGGGAGATCATGTGTTCATATACTTAAAGAACTATCCAGTATAAGGAGATTGTTTATTTTATTTTATTAATATGTATGCATAGACAGTAAGACAATAATTATATTACTTTATTATAACGAAATGATTTTATGTTCAGGTGTGATATTCAAATTTATAAGTATGAAAGGCGATGACTTCGAATCAAAACTTGCTTCAGATTATTTTCAACTCACTCATAGTTGTTACGGGGTAAATATGAATAAGTAGGTTGGTTGCAACTTTTCAATAAACTTGACCAGCTTTCTAGTGGGTATATAAATAATGTGCAACTACACAAAATAGCCTGTGAATAGAAACGTATGACTCCATGAAAGTTTTCAAGCCGAGTAGCGATTCATATTACATTATTTTGATGGGGTCGGGTTACCCAGGACATGGTTTTCTACAACAAAAACACGACAAATTGAAGTTATTCTTAGCCCTTCACGTATAATGTAACAAATCGAAGTCGGAACTGAGAGAAAATTTCGAACTATAATAAAATCTTGGTAGTCTTCTCTTTTCATTGGTGTTGCTCATGTAGAAAAATGCATCACCTCGTTGTATAAAAGTTCCACAATAGAGTATTCAGTTCTGTCACTTTTTTTTGGTGGCACTAAAAGGGTCATTGTATTCTCATAGGCATAATTACTACCAACTCTATCTTCTTTTACAGCTAAACTTTAATGCGTGAAAAGTTGCTAGAAGCGACGATTAGCTTCACTGCGTTTACATAATCGACCACGAATTGGCCGAACCATGATAATGCATCCACTCACAAATAAACACTTCAAAACTTAAAAAGACCGGCCTGTCTTCTAATGGACGTTAGTTACTGGTACACTTATACAGTCAATAACACACACAAGCTACTTGTGCCGAATCAGACATTTCACATTCTAAAAGCTTTCGACAAACATATCTTCTCATTTTACCTCGGAGAAGTCAACATGCAGGTGTTGGGTTACTGTGATGTGTACTGGTTTTTATAGAAGTGCGAACGTACGTATAAAATTAAGTTGAAAATTCACCCAGGAATATGTTTATTAAGTGATAGTTTATCGGCGATACACTCACAAGAAAGGAAGTAGAACTTCACATGATTAAGGTTAGTGGTTCTGAAATAATTATCTAAAATCAGTTTTCTCATGAATCACACAAAATTGGTTGAAATCCACAGGACTTGTAAATCGGGGCTTTATACAGTCATGTTTTTTGTTCATGTCCCTACTAATATGTACTCTCAGTAGTGGTTGTTGATGCGTACGGTGAAAGGGTTCAATGTTTAAAACTGAACAGTAATCTAGTTCTTGATGACGTTGAGGGGGTATTAGCTCATGAACTTAACCTTGTAAGATTTTGGTTGGTAATTTTGGTATTGTATATTGAAAGGCACCTTTAGTATTCAACACATTCTTAACCATCACGTGGTATTGACACATCTGTCGTATCAAGGCATAACGTGTAATTACTGATTTTATGTCTTTTTATTTAGTATACATAACAGTATATACTACTAAAATATCCAGAAATCTGATATTATGCCATCAACTTGCCAACAATGCCTGGATATTGTTATACTGCAATCGAAGGTATACATCGACATTATATTAACATTATAGTATTATACGCGCAAAGTATTGTCACCCGAGTAAGACACGTTTTTCAACTCAGTTGTAATACGTTCATTATAAAAAGTGTGTGACCTGTATATAAGTATGTACTAGTGTAAAAATTGAACGAAATAAACTAACACACACTAACAGAATCAAAGTTACAGGTCTACAGAATTTACTTTTACAAATACATCCTTGTTGTCTTTACATATCTTTTATGCCTGACGTTAATGTGGTGTAGTGTGTTGTGCGCATCATTGTACAGTTGGGATATATTCACAGGGAGAAATCAGGCGTGTTGGCGATGAATACGTATAAAACGTATGACCAATTACAAATTAAACTGAAGGTATTTTAGCACAGTGATGACGCCATATTGTTGGTGTAAAACGTGAACTGTATTTACTAGAGAATCGAGACGTCGTGTTTGCCAACCAAACTCGTCCTTTTTTCGTGTAGTTGTTTTTCCCATTCTGACTTGAAGTATAGTGTATTCGGGGACACCCTACAAAGACTACAACACCAGAATAGAAATTCAATAATTAGAAATACAACTTATAGGTATAATTCAACTTTGAATATACTTTCACTAAAACTGTAGTAAGGTAAACCAAGTTGTATAGTTGTAGGTTGATCAGTAGAACGTAAACGATTCTCCACTCAAACTATCTTCATATGGTATCTACGAGCTTGTCTAAGTTAGGAATTACCTACACAGGTATCGTCACATACACGTACGCTCTTACACTCAGAGAGAGAGAGAGAGAGAGAGAGAGAGAGAGAGAGAGAGAGAGAGAGAGAGAGAGAGAGAGAGAGAGAGAGAGAGGGGGGGGGAGAGAGAGGGCGAGAAGGGGAGATAGAGATAGAGAGATGGCGAAAGAGAGAGAGAGAGAGACCTCACCCCAACTGTTGAGTTGTAATCAAAATCTAAGAGTCAAATTTATTTCTCCATGTTCCTAACATAAAAGTTCTAGTTGTCACCTTGAAAGTATAGTGATGTCATCATTTGAAATACAATTTGCTGTAAATAAATGATCTCTCACCTAGATTCATTGTTCTAGAACACACGGTGAACTTTCTACCAGAATATTTAAGATTGAGATTCAAGATCATGCCTTATGAAAATTGTTCACGTGTAAGACAAGTGTTGATCACGCCATTGTAAAATTAAGTATTGATTTGAATTCGATAATCAACAAGTTATCTTGTTTACTAGTACTAATCGATGTTGTTTAACCAAAACACTTGACAATTGTTAGCTACTAGAGATAAATGTATTAGTACAGGATTAGTAGATAAATCAACATATTATTAGATCACGCTGTTGTTAGCTCCTGTTTGTAAGTAAGTAGTACAAAGGTGAATCATACGATGAGTTTGGTAAAATATGCCAAAATTCCAAATATGACATTTCCGGATGGTAACACTATTACTAATAGTATTAGGGACGCAGGCCGAATTTATACGTACAAGTATTTGGGCACGGCACTATTTTTGCTGCATATTTAAAAGTACCCACCGTATTGTACTTACTGAAGCACATACACTTAACCACCACTAGTAATCGACTGAACTCAAACAAGGTATTAAGATATAACTCATAAATGGTCCGATGACGTAATTTATTATACGTATCAAAAATATTCAGGAAATCCGTCCGATGCAATCAACTGTCCTTTCATTCTTTCTTTCTTTCTTTCTTTCTTTCTTTCTTTCTTTATTTCTTTCTTTATTTATTTATTTATTTATTTATTTATTTATCGGATGACCAACGGGAGCCTCTAGCCCCATTTCTAACCATGCCAGACGATTGTCGTAATGTTATAGAAGACATTAATCGACATTAACAATTTACACAACATACTAGAATGTGGTTTTTGTTTAAATATTGTACTTGGCTAATAATGCTTACAAATCAACTTGTGCTACTTTAAGTTTTAAAAGTAAAATTTCTCCAGTTAGTGATATCGAAGACAATCAACTGTAAAGAGAGTTCATAATTATGTGTGGGTGGTATACGTGTCTTCGTTGCTGGTCATACCGTTTGTATTTGTGGGTGGTTTCTATCGATATTCTCTGTGCTAATGCGTCTGTATGTTGACATGTATCATTACCAAGTACTGTTTCTTCATTTCTGGTCATCAAAATGTCCCCCCCCCCCAAATAAAATAAAAACATATACAAATACCACAAGAAAACAATAAATATTTTATACAAATATCCACCTTGTACTAAAGCTGATATATAATAATACATCATGTAATGTTTTACCAAAACTTTGAAAGAAAGTATATATGTGTCTGAGTACATGAAGATACAAATTAAAGTATTGTCACTCTAGAGTCGAGAATACGTCTGTTAAAGTGACACAGGCTGAGTTCATAAGTTTTTTGCTGAAGTGGAAAATATTTACAAAAACTTCGATTAAAATATTCTAGTATAAGGTTAATGTCAGTGCATGCCTTCTATATATGACGTTACAATTTCTGTTCTGGTAGTGTTAGAACTGTTGATTGCATAGTAGTGAGTTCCTGAACATTTTTGATACTATAATAAATTACGTCATTGGACTGCTTATAAGTTATACCTTAATACACCAGGTTTGAGTTCAGTCAATTGCAAGTGATAGTTAAGTATACATCAGTAAGTAGAATACTGTGAGTACCTTTTAATATGCAAATTTCATTTCAAAAACACACATAAATTCAGCCTGTGGCCCTTTAAATATGTATATAGCAGCTTTGTATGGAACGATATGAAATTCAAACTATTTCTGGTCACACAGATATTACTAAGCTTAATGCTGGTTGCACCTTTTTTACACAATTTTTTTATATTTGTGTGTTTCAGTAAATCGAAGTAATAGAAGACACTTTCTTGACTTGTGTAAGTCATAATTGGTCTCTGTCCCGTAATTTATGACGTCACAAGGCTAAAGCGTGTGATTTTTTTTAGTAAAGTCTTATTAGGTTTTCCTGTCGGCGAAATAGTAACCATAACTACGACAGGGAATGAACGTACGTTTATGAAGTGTTGCCAGTCAATAAATGTTCAGTAATACACCCACGCCCTCACCCCACCCCCGGCCATGAATTAGGTATTGAGATGTTTAAAAAATGACAATATCTGTATACAATGCCAAATATTGGGTACGGCATTTAATTCCCTTTTTGTATTTTCACAATTCTAGAATACGCGTTGACTTGTAAGCATCTATGTCAGGACGGTAATCTCGCAGATTATAGCTACAGGCGTATGTCACAGGGCATGATGCCTATGAGTACGGGAGTTTTACTCGAGAGGGGGGGGGGGGGGGCTACTCCCGTTATTTGAGTATACGTATATATGTCGCCTTTTGGGGTGCGTTTTCTTATAGCATAGCCCTTTGGTCTAAAATGGGGTCTGTTTTTCCCGAGCTGAAGAGTCTAAAACGGGATCCACTTTGCATTATTTTCGATTTTCCTCGGTCTAAAATGTCTTTGGCAACCAGTCTGTCTCTCTGTGTCTCCATTGTCTCTTACCAAATCATAACTCTCATTATTTGCCCCAAAATTCCTAAGGAAAATATATTTAGGTCTAAACTTTCATCTTTTAAAAACCTGTAATGGTCTAAAATGAGGGTATTGATTTTTGGTCAAAGTGAGTCTAAAATGGAGCTGGGTTTCCAGCACTGGCCACACAACCCTACCAGAGATTGCCACTGGTCTCGCCCCAGGGAGTTTAACAGCCATAAGATGAAATCGTTTGACAGAACAGCACTAAATTGTGCAATTTTATTTATACTCTTTGTGTGTTTGTGAATACGGGTCCATTATTTCCAAGATAATTGAATTCGCATTTGCAATGTGTACACCTAAGAATAGAAGTCACAGCTGGAAGGTTCATGAATAGTTCTACTATACAAAAACAAGGGTAGAGTGTCTGTATGTACAAACATGACTACCAGGTGAAGTACGTACACGTGTCAGTGTCTGTCTGTCTGTCTGTCTCTGTCTGTCTGAGTTTTTGTATGTACATTAGTGTGCGAGGTTATCCGTGCGTGTCTTAACCATCTTTTTTTTGGTCTGAGCTTGCGTGTACGTGTGTTTTTGGGGATGTCAACGATTCAAAGTCCATTGGACTGGTTGCCTTAATATTTGCTCGAATGTTAATTATGTTGTTTAGTTGGAAAATTGTTCAAAAGATACTAAAACCATAGGTTAGCAATTTTAGTTTCTCTAATCTAACAAAGTGTGTTTTAGTCAAAAAGTATTCAACTCAAACGCTCATGAGTGTACATACCCAAAGTTTTTAGTTCAAGGCTAGGTTATCATACCATGAATATATGTGTGTGGATATAGGCTGGGCCAGAGTGTCAACAACCCATTTATGTACAGATTGCATTGTATTTGATGGAGTGCTAGATGGTGTAATGTAAGATGAGGGACAATAGATAGAAACGGTGATAAACATGACCACGCCCAAGGCAACTACATTTCTGAAGTGTTCCAACTTTACAGTCGAAGTCTTTTAGGTTACTGACTACAGGTGAACATTTAAAAAAAATGTTTTGTTAGATATTATATAATTTACTCGTAATACTATACACCCGGGACAATATTGAATCACCTAAACATATTGTTATAGCTGTATACATGATAAATCAAATAAAATCAAATTGATTTTCGGGGCCTCGCCCAAAAATCAGCGCCCTCAACGGCGATAACGATTTCAACCTGTTACTGCAATATTTACGGATAAGATCAATTATAGATTGACATGCACAATATGTAATTATTGGTATTTTAACAATTTACAGCGAATAGATTGTGGTGGTCTGATCAAAAACGATACTACGGTTACAAATTTAACTAATGTAATTTTATTATGGTGACTCAAAAGATTCAAAACCGAGCTTTCGCTCAAGATTTAAACTTGTCACTACGTCACCTGCGGATAACACTGACCACTATTTAACAGATGCAATGTCTTTTTGTAAGTAACTAACCAATTATTTGTGACTATATTTAGTTACTTGATGAGAAAAAGATAACCCCAATTGCATCTAGTGTGTGTTTTAAGTGCTTCCCGTTGCAACGATTGATGACAGACACTTGAAATATTAGCGTCCTATAGAACAACGAAATACAAACTGTACAGACGTCTTTAATTATTGTTACGCTATTAAACTTATAAAACCCATCCACTGAGTTAAAGGGGCACAAGTTGAGTTTAGACTTCGTTGCGGTGAGGGAGGGGAGGGGGGTGCAAATTAGTTCCTGTTACTGAACTCGTAGTATTATCCTATTTATCTGAATATAGAACTGTTAAACGATCCGATGACGTAATTTATTATACGCATGGAATGTGTCGATGAATTAAATCAACTGTTCTAAGAATGGCAGAAGACAATTGTAATGTCATAGAAGATATACATCGACATTTCGTTATACTAGAGTAGTTTATTCAAGGTTTTATGTCCGAGTATTTTCACTCGAGTAAAAAAATTATAAATTCAGCTTATGCCTCTTCAGTTTAATACTCTTATACCACCACCAACAACAACAACAACAACAAAAATAACAACAAATAACAACAGAGAAGAAATGTATTTGTGTACAATATATCATTAACAACATTTTTTGAAAATATTTCTTTATTTTCTCTTTCCGAATTTGTAAAAAGGTCGCAAGAAATTTCCAAACAAATATATGGTGGTGTAATAATTAGAGAGAAACCAAAAATGCGTTCGTATGTGGGCTTTAAGAGTTTATTCGGAGTTGAGAAATATGTACACTTGAATTGTGAAGTTCTTCAAACCTTTGCATGTTTTCGTTGTTCATGTCTGCCATTAGCTATTGAAGTTGGTAGACGTGAGTGAGGGTATACACTGTAGAGTTAGATTTTGTAAGGTGTGAAAAACAAATATAAAGGTAGAAGATGAGTATCATTTCATGTTTGAATACTCAGTGTACAATGATCTGAGGATGAAATATATTCCTAAAGATTTTGCACTGTACGCTAATCTTTGTAAATTGAACCCTTTAATAGTGCTCCAAGGATGGCGTCATTAGAAACTTGTCAATGTATATTCATATTGAAAGACTTCAAGTTTTCAGAGCCGTAAGGAAAGCTTGTCTAATAACTGCCGACTCTGTATACATAAACACTTTATTTGAAATTATTTACTTTTATTTATACATTTATGTTGTACTTTCAACTTTTGTATCTTATATAATTAATAGTCTTGATTTAAAAAAATTCAAAGTGTAACATCTTTGCAAATGTAAATAAAATGCTTTATTTTCTCTTACAAGCAGAGCACACGTTCGGATATTATGTTATCGTCAATAGCCAGGTTTATCGTCTTCCTCCTGGTTCCTATCTGGACTGCGTCGCAAGTGAATGGTCTAGATGCAGGTAAGGGTATATATGTGATAATTATAATTATGTAACGAATCAGTTGTCAGTTATGAGGAGAGTAGTGGGTGTTGTGATCTCATCATGATAGTGGGTCTCACAGGACAGAAGAGGAAATCAGTGTGATGACGTGACAATATATATTGGGGATAATTATGTGTTGGAGTGGGGACTTGACCTAGGTCAAGGTAATCGATAGAACACCCGTCTTTTCTTCGAACGTCTTGGCTCATGAGTTCTATCAATTAGATCCGAGCAAATTTGATTAAGTCAGTGCCTTCGTACTTTGACAGGAGTAGTGGGAAACAACCAATGCCATTAAAATTATCGATATGCATGGTGACAGCGATGGGATAGCCTCATAGCCTCGCGATCGGACTCGTGTCCGTTATTTTCATTTTGACAGCATTTAACCCATTTTTTTTTTAAAAAGAAGATATTTGAACTTGGATGATAGTAGTAAATTGGGGGATGGTAATAAATTGGCGGAGGTAGTAAATTGGGGGATGGTAGTAAATTGGGGGAGGTTAAATTAGGTCTTTACAAAATTGTGAATCTGAGGAGGGCAACATTTTACGCAAAATACTGTATCTGATTTCCACCTCCCCCCCACCCCCCTACTCCCATATCGTCAGCAGCGTCAGATATGGGTGAGAGTATAGAACTAGTGGCAATATCTATATAGTTTTTATTTCCGATGATGGAAGCAGTAATTTTTAAAATTTAGTATAGTATAGTTTGGAAAAAAAAGAAAAAAAAAATCCATTCACGTTTCCCAGAGCCTTTGACAAACGACAAAAACCTGCAGATCGATATTGAAATAAAATGAATAGAAACATTGCAAGCATATCTATTTTATCTTTATAATTTGTTTAGGTTTGGTTTGGTTTAATTTGATAGTATGTAACCCCCATGGTGTCTGGGGATCTTTGAACTCAGACGGACAATACGATATACATCACGTGCATGTGTTTGATCATTTCTCGGTACTACCAATTCACTGAAGATTTAGTACTATAAATGACAAATCTTACTTGAGTATCATTTATTTCTTCTTAACGACGTATAAACAGGACAACTCTCTCCTGAAACTATAGCTACATTGTACACTACAACCGAACTGAGATCTAACTCTTATACCATTTAATGGGGTGGATCCTTCTTTAAGAAACCAGATTTAAACTGAATGCCTTCCGTAAGGAATTTCATGATTTATGCAAGAAATTTAGCTCTATATCTGTGATTCGTCAAGTCCCAATGAAAGTTAGTTGTCAAAAATGTTGTTGAAATGCCCGCCACACCTCCTATTCTCAGCACAGGAAAGCTTGCCATCCTCGACTTCATTCAGCTTTAGTGATCCCCTACATACCCGGGATATGGCATGTGCGTGTTGAACTTCCTTCTGTCCCACCACGAATTTACACATTCCTTTCATCAAGTATACGGGAAAATTGTCAAGATTTTGATGAGTGGCACGCCCTCACTGTACACTAATTATATAGAGGTCAGTGTATAGGTCACCATTATTGATACATTTTCGCGAAATTCTCTTCCTAGGCCATGCGCGATGCGAGGCTTGGTCGATTTTCCATATTTTGACCACACACATTTGGGTATAAATTATAGATTATTACACTTGATAAATATGTGAGTGTATTTATATCCTGAGATACAGAGCTAGATAAATGATTATGTACAATCCTTGCAAAAAACAGCAGTAGTTTGTTATCGAGAGAAATCGGAAAAGAACACGGTAAAAAGGAGATGGTTCGAGTCAATAAGCTTATAATACTTCCTAAACTTCTAATCGAAAATCTAAAAAGACACGATTTCTCTTTATTCATCTGTGCATTAGTGTGTGAAATTTGAAAATGATATGTCCATATTTGACGAAATTGAAACAATGATAAATATTTCACCTGTTTGTGAACTCCACACTCATTGTAAACCTATTTTAAGGCAAAGAAAAAAAATTGTTTTCTGGTGAGTTTGAATCACTTAAATACCCTGCCTCGGTCTCCTTTTTTCTCGTGTTTGTCCAGCCAATGCAGAGTGCAGATCCAAGGGAAACACAAAATAAGGTTGGCACGAAACCCATGAAAACAGAGTCTTTCTCAGTAGTGTAGAGCTATGTAGAGCACGAGTATAAAGTTGGCATCAGATTCAGATTCAGGTAGCGTCATAGTGAGCATCAGATAGCCTCAGATCCGAATACACCCGACGGCAGTGAAGCAGAATCCTTCCCTGTAGTCTCAACGGTATTATTTCAAGTTTGAGTCCGTCGGGTGTCTTCGGATCTGAGGCCATCTGACGCTCAATATAACGTTCAAGATAACGCTACCAGAATCTGAATCTGAACCTGAATCTGACGCCAACTTTATACTCGTTCGATTGATTAATTACTCAAATTGGTCATTAATATTCATCGGATTATTATCAAAACCAAATCAGTTCTGGCCATTACCCTACGGAAGATGCCTCTGAAATTTCGTTTGAATTGATGCAGCCGTTTTTTCGGAAATCGTGATACACACACACACACACACACACACACACACACACACACACACACACACACACACACACAGACACACAGACTTCATCGGTATATTATCACCTTCCTTACGGAAGGTAAAAAGAAAGAATCATTGTGCATCACTTACTACTCCCACTTTGAAAATTGACTCAATGCAAGCAGAGTAAATATTAGATTTTGAAAGCAATTTATTAAAATTATAGATGTTTTTATACACCATCACCTTTTACAAACGATTATATTCCTAACATTATACTAGAATAATGATATGATTGACAGAATAATAATATTAGTGGTTATGTATTCAATTAGCCCAAATCCTATTTCTGGGCCTCAGTATCTTCCAAATCTTCCAGGAAACGTTCTGCTTTTCTCGTCAACAAGTCTTTCTTCAGGGCCTTCCTGTGTGATAAGCGAAAAACATAATTTGAATGAGTATAAAGTTTTAAACATCATTGACAGATTAATAGGTTTAATGAACAATTGCTTATTGTCTGCCTCACTGAAGTTTGAATTCAAACAAAGAAAACAGTGGTTGGGGTGGTTGAATCTATACTCCGTTCCCTCTCCTACTCACTTTTCCTGCTGTGCATGCATAATTATGATACTGTCGGAATGTTACAGGCTGCGATGAATAGTAACGTTGTAAATGTATCTTAAACATTCCATGTATTTCTTCGGATGTAGCGAAATAATTTGACCAGAAACTCCTTAATCTGTTTTCATCTCTTGGAACTATTATATTCATATTTGATCTGAATAATTTTGTATTTATATTTGATCAATATAAATGTTCACAGATTTTGGTCAATTCCGGACAATTTTGTCATGTTTATGAAGACTCTTCACTAATGGAATTTAGCTCGTTAAAGACACAATTTGCCCATCATGAGTCATCGAAATTGAAATTAAGTCTTTTACAGTAGGTCAGTCTCAACAAATTTGTTATTTTGTTCCTGGTCAGTCAAGGTCACCAAGAACTGAGCATATATATATGAATTCGTGCTGGTTACACATTCACCGATTAGAGTTTAATTTTATTACTTATTAATTACACAGACGTTACTTATCTTACTTTGTGGTGACATTTCTCGTTTTATCAAACAACTATAATGATTATTTATGTTGTATTCAGGAAAATGTTCAAATATTGCAAACTTGAATGTGTAAAATTATTATACCGTATATCTCTTGGTAAGATTTTTGACTTCGCTTCAATTTTACCCCACAATTGACGACTTTGGCTCCAGCAAGTCTAAACCATCTTTGTGAAAGCACAACTCCAACTCATACAGTTAATTGTGTGTTACTAGTAGTTTACACTCCAAAGGCATTTCAGTTTGTCACTTGAGTTTAAAGAGTGCACACCAACAATTAGCACAAAGACTAGACTGTCGACAGTCGCTCGCGCCTTTTTTTCCCTACGTTTTATCTAAACTTAAGTCGTTGCCGCGCTCCGATCCGGCGCAATACTACTATAATCGGATACTGATATCGAGGGCCGAAGACCCGGCCTGACCCTTAGATAAAACGTAGGAAAAAAGGCGCGAGCGACTGTCGACAGTATACACTAAAGACAGACAGGGAAGAATCTTTGGTAAGAAATATTTGATTAACAAAGTAATAAATACATGTAATTGTTGTGGTCATCTTTTAATTAGCCATACATGTATATATCCAGACGTTGACAATAGCAAACTTACATCATATCTTGCAAGACTTCCTCTTCTACTTCCATCTCCTCCTGAGTTTCTTTTTTGTTCGGCATTTTACTTCTTCGTCTCCACTCTTCGCTATCTCTAACAAAAAATGACAGCACCAGTGCCAAACTCAGCAACAAAACTAAGGCTGTCTTCATTGTTATCTTTGTATCTGAATGAGAGTGAGAAAATTGTCCTTCATGTTATATTGGATTATATTCGAACACAAAATGTTTAATACGGAAAGAAGATATGATACACGCATCGATGCTGAAAGTATATTTTATAGTTTGTGTTATCTGTAAACATGAAATCTGCAGATGTAGATATATACTAGTAGTTGTAGGCTAAAAGATTTGTCGTTGTGGGCGCTCCTCCTTACAACCCAGTCTCTTACAAAGGCCAGACAAAGGAACAGTAGTTCTAATTGGTTTTTATTATTATTAAAACGTTAGTACGGACGCACAGGCCAGAGAAGAACAAAAATACAGAACAGCTTAAATATTATATAACATCAAAATACAAACAGCAAAATATCAATGTAAAATCTCAAGCCAGGGGGCTTGACGCCCACCCAACCGTACATCACATGGAATTTAATCAGAGTATTTTGACTGTCAAAAAGACATAACATAAACATAAACGCCGCCTTTGTTCTCAAAACTGAAAGAGAATATATTGCATTGAAAACCATCTCCGCAACGCATTGTTGTAACAAACAATTATATTTTGACATACTAATTAGGCCTAATAAAAAAAAACATTGTTTGGTTCCTTTTATACCCGACCCCCACCTAGCCGATCCTAAACTTTTTTTCTCGTATTCGAGAAAAAAAATGAAAATTGTGAAGTCTCGCAAGAAATAGTGGATGCGGAAACTGACATTAACTTAAAAAAGGCAATATAAAACTATTCTTCCAATCTGTAATACATCTGATGAAAAGAAACCACTGACACAGAGACCATATTGAAAACAACTGAAAACAATAATCAATCAATAAAATTATTTAAAAAACAAATCTACCTACTAAACCTATTCTAAAATTGAATGTAAAGTAATCGGAACCATACAATTTGTTACGCCTTACATTAAAGTCACACCAACATGGTTCCCGTATATGTTATTGCAAAAAGTTGTAAGGGGACGCAGTTTCACCGATATAGTACATCCAGAAAACTCTCGGAATACAAACTTGGCTCTATCACAAATTTAAAGTGCTCTACGCTGTTTCAAAATATCTTGTTTGTATTTCAAGTCACCAGTAAAAATATGCCTCAAGTAATTAAAACTCGAGAAAATGTCCACAAAGGTTGAATGACAGAAACTTTTCAAGTTGTGGACGACTTAAAGTGAGCACAGCTTGATTATCAGCATATAATGTTCACAGAGATGTTTACTGAGGCCTTTGATAGATGGAGAGATGAGACATATATTGTCCGCATATGACAAATTATTTTAATTGCAACTCCATCCACTTCACAACCAACCTTAATAACGTTCGTCAAAAGGACAGGTACATTCAGTTTTGTGATGTCACACTGCTCTCCGAACTGGTTATGCATCTTGAACACAACTGAGGGACAAATCAATACTAGGCCATCCGTGTAAAATAGGTGGTTGCTGTGACACCCTAACATTTGCCTACTGACTGAAACATTTTGCTTAGTTCACAAAAGCAAACATTTGGAGACATTAGAATGTTTTTTTAAAATGACGTTAAAACATCAAAGCATTTACTATAAGAGTCAATATAGTCCATACGTTCCTACAAGACTGTTTGAACCTAACAACTATGAAGGCACTGCTAACAACGGGTTTAACAAAGTTTTTTTTCACGTTTTGGCGACATTGTCGAAAAAAAATGTGCCAGGAACCAAACAATTAAGTGAACATTTCCCGCCCCAACATTTATGACATTACGAGGTAAAAACATGATACCAGGTAAACAAAAGAAAACATCATAAATGATTATATTGCGATAAGCTGATAACGATAGATAACACCAATAAATGATACTTACCGGCCAGTAACACAGACTTCACCAAGAAGTTTAAAAGTCAGAGAATAGAATGCAAACTTTGTGGGTTGTGCCTCGCTATATATAGGCTCCCTTACCTATTAGGCCATATAAAAAAAATATTGTGTTTCCGATAACTCGACCAACCCTAGTTTAAGCTCTCGACTCTAAAAAATTATTTTGCATGCAAAAAGGTAATATGACAACAATTACTTCTATTTTAGTGTACACCTTCATGTCTTAGCCTCATCTATGGTCACTTAATAAATCGTATTCCAGAAAGAGACATGGACTACATCCGTTATAGTACAGTCTGCATAACGTGTTCGTCTACTTAACTTATAATTGACTTCATTTACTTCTTTTACACCTCATCAAACTCTCACGAAAGTATTGTGACCGAAGACTATCTTATATTGGTGTCGAAATAATCTAAAATAAATTAAAGTAAAATAAACTGAAATTCAGACTACCTACCCTATTTTCTGAAGTAATGTTATTGGAAACAACTATTTTTTTTTATTTTGCCTTATGCAAATACACATATGAGCAATCCACTAACAATGACAATCACCTGTGCTATTAATACGCATTTGCCTTGACTATTACTCCTTTAAAAATAAGAGTTAATGATTACCATTATAATGGTTGATTTTTAGCTACATATTTAGGAAATGCAAATGTGCTATTGTTTGGATCATGAATAGATAAGCTAGAAGAATTCAATGCTTTGTTTTAATGGGATTGAATAGACATTGTGTTTACGGCGGAAACCCGGATCAACAAAGCATTGATATGTAAATGTTCCGGATTTCTAATATTATTTTTTTTTTATTTCCTTAAATTTCAAAGGAAAGTGATAATATACTGCCATCGTAACTATATATTGTTTCCTGTAGTACAATTGACAGGAAATAATCTCCAGTGATACACTTAACTTTTTGTATATTGAGCGGGCCATGTTCATGATAAACGTGTCAAGTTCAGGAACTGACGCGAAACTAAAGACAAAAGAAGGGTTGGTGAAACATCTCGCAAAAAGAATGGATTAAACCAAATATTAATAAGTCCACGTCAGCGATATACGGGTACATAAAGTGGATGTGAGATTTAATAAGCAGTCTTGAAATGACTTGAAAGTCGTGAAAGCGTAGAATATGAATTGTACTATGGGTGTATATGTAGAAAAGTCCAGTGACTATTAATGGTAGACCATTCGATATCCTGGGGGGGGGGGAGACTTGGAAGATTGGCGGAGAGTCATTATTTTTTTCCCACCTGCTTGCCTGTGAATTATTTTTTTTTCTCCTTCGCCTATGCTGGCAACTTTTTTTTCTTTCCTTCTTTGATGAGATATCCAGATTTTTTTTTGCGTCAATGTTGAACACCTACTTTTATTGCCACAATTTGCTGTTTGGTTTTTGCACAGGGTAATACAGAGAGTAAAAAGATGCTGTTCTATCACACACAGATTATATTTAGAAAACTAATCGGAAACTTGATTGGTGAGCTAAAACATTCAGACAGGCCGGTCAGTTTCTCCAGCCTGGGGGGGGGGGGGGTCAGTGTTTTTTTCCATTCGGCCGACAAAAAGTCACTGACCTCCGTGAATAAAGTTTAGCTGTAGAGGGAAGAGCTGTTGAGACTGGGATATGTCCACCTCTTTGTGTGAGTGTGTGTACGTGTATGGGGATGGGTTCTAGGGGGTCTCTCTCTAGAAGCCCTGGAGGATTTTTACTCCTCAAGGCAATTTTCAGGCTATATTCACAGACACTTTCAGACAATAACTTGCAATCTTTACAAGACAGCTCTAAAATGTAACCAGATTTTAAACTGAATGCCTTCCGTAAGGAATTTCATGATTTATGCAAGAAATTTAGCTCTATATCTGTGATTCGTCAAGTCCCAATCAAAGTTAGTTGTCAAAAATGTTGTTGAAATGCCCGCCACGCCTCCTATTCTCAGCACAGGAAAGCTGGCCATCCTCGACTTCACTCGGCTTTCGTGATCCCCTACATACCCGGGATATGGCATGTGCGTGTTGAACTTCCTTCTGTCCCACCACGAATTTACACATTCCTTAAATCACTACGGGAAAATTGTTAAGATGTTGTTGAGTGGCACGCCCTCACTGTACACTAAATATATAGAGGTCAGTGTATAGGTCACCATTATTGATACATTGTCGCGAAATTTTCTTTGTAGGCTAGGCGAGGCTTGGTCTATTTTTCATATTTTGACCACACACATTTGGGTATAAATTATAGATTATTACACTTGATAAATATGTGAGTGTATTTATATCCTGAGATACAGAGCTAGATAAATTATCATTATGTACAAGCCCTGCAACAAACAGCTGTAATTTGTTATCATGAGAAATCAGAAAAGAACACGGTAAAAAGGAGACGGTTCGAGGTCAATATAATACTTCCTAAACTTCTAATCGAAAATCTAAAGACACGATTTCTCTTTATTCATCTGCGCATTAGTGTGTGAAATTTGAAAATGATATGTCCATATTTGACGAAATTGAAATGGTGATAAATATTTCACCTGTTTGTGAACTCCGCGGTCATTGTAAACCTATTTTAAGGCCAAGAAAAACAATCTGGTGAGTTTGAATCACTTAAATACCCTGCCTCGGTCTCCTTTTTTCTCGTGTTTGTCCAGCCAATGCAGAGTGCAGATCCAAGGGAAGCACAAAATAAGGTTGGCACGAAACCCCTGAAAACAGAGTCTTTCTCAGTGTAGAGCTATGTAGAGCACGAGTATAAAGTTGGCATCAGATTCAGATTCAGGTAGCATCATATTGAGCGTCAGCAAGCCTCAGATCCGAATACACCTGACGGCAGTGAAGCAGACAGACAGACAGACAGACAGACAGACAGACTGCTTTTATATACTAGTACATGATATAATGAATGGGAGTTTATGGGGTACGCCTTGAAGTACGTATATCCATGTAATTAACTTACGTGATGAATGAAAATTATAAAAAAAAAAAAACATTAAACGCAATATAGTGAACACATATTGCCTGGCCATGAGGGCTATAGCACCCGTTTATTACACCCGAGGGACTGTGAGTTACCAGAATCACATGCTATTTCCCGAGGCCAAAGGCCGAGGGAAATAGCATGTGATTCTGGTAACTCACAGTCACGAGGGGGTAATGAACGGGTGCTATAGCCCGAATATAGGCCAGGCAATATGTGTTTTATAATATACCTCATGCTGTGAACTCGCGGTGGCAGACGACATCGTCAGAAGCTGCCATTTTGACCTGCTGTGAACGCGCGGTGGTCACGTGACTATGTAAAAATTGATGGGACTATTTCCCCAAGGGAAGTAGTCATTCTATTTTCCTATCACGTGACTGATTCTAGCGAATCATGGCACAGTATTATCACTAGGTATATTATAATTCTAACTACGCCACTGACACATTCTCGTTTTTCAGACGTGGTTGTTCTTGAAACATTTGCGAGACACAAAGGACTGATGACCTTTGAACCAGGAGGAAATCCTAAGAATATGAGTGTCGTCTTGAAGTTTCGTAATACAGGTGCAGATGACATTCCTGCCAACCCCACCGGCGTGAACTTTGACATCAAAGCAGTGTTTTCACAGTCCTCTCTTTTGCCAAGTCTCAGTGACTTCAGTAACTCACTGACTGTGTATAGCATACTGTCCGATCAGAAGGCGGAACTATTGACGAATTCGCTAGACGTTTTTATGGAGCTTAACATTGAACTTGTGTTCCCAGTCGAGGGATGTTCTATTTATAGTCATCTGTGTATTGTGATGGAGAACAAGACGTATCGTGATCCTAACTTAGAGAATAACTATAGATGTCTAACGTTTGACGATTCCTTTTTTGGTGCTGGTGTAGCTGGGTGTCCCAGTGGTAAGTATTCACGTTTTCAGCGCTACTCTTAAAGGCGAAAAAATAACTGTTCGGTTCCGGTAACCCGATCCAACCGAGTTTTTCACTGCCGACCCTAAACTCCTTTTTAGGTAATTCAAAAAAAAAAATTGAAAAATCGAAATTTTTTGCAAAGTCGTTAGAGAAATAGTGAGATTTGATGACATTATTATCTTGTGATCAAACAACATGGCAGAATACAGTGTAGCGCACAATGTCTTGTCCATGTCATGCGGAAAGTCGATGAGAAATCTCTGGACCTCTACGTACATTGTAACAACTTGAACTTGGAAAAGAATTCCTACCTACCCACCCTGTTTTGACATTGAGCGTTATTGCAACCACGATACAATTTTTTTCTTTTGCCCAACTCTGGGGCGGTCCTACAAAAGTCTGAGTACAAACTGCTCCGTGTCACCAATAGCAATACTATCTGCTTACCAACACATTGTTTCCCACCAAGCCCTATATACCAAAACTTTAACAACAAAATATGAATTCCAAAGAGATTCTATTCGTTCATGGTTTATTCGAAGATCATTACTTGACCAGGTAATATATATATATATAGAATCTATCGACTGATATAAATTACTGTTATTAAAATCTCACCCTTGGATTCTTTTTCAGAAGGATGCTATATCTTTTATTTTTTATCAATTACAGTATTGTGCTGTTTATAATTGTAATGAGATTGTTTCATTTAATTGTTTATTGCATAATTTATATTGGCTTACATGATTTCAATTGCTTAAATTTCCGCCCCTTTTCTGTGAATGCACGTGTACGTGAAGAATTTCTTTCTATTACGGAATATGTACATAGGACATATTCCCGTTGATTATCCTTGAAATAGATACAAACAAACAAACGAACGAACGAACGAACTAACGAACGAACGAACAACTCGATGATCTCATAAGTTCTATGCAGTCCCGAATTAGTGCCGATGATATATGATGATTTTCAGTAAAACGTTTGAACTACAAAATCAAGACTGGGCATACTGAACACAATTTTGGTGGTGGTGGTGGTGGTGGTGGTGGTGGTGGTGGTGGTGGTGGTAGTTATTGGGGAGGGGAGGGGTGTTGTTAAGGGTGCGAAGTATTGCTTATGACGTAATGACCCATCACACTGTACACTATTTTTACCCACAACTCTCTCCGATTTGTATGCTTCGATGTTCCGTATTTAATTCCTTAATTAAAACATAACAGTTATATCTGAATAATGGATACCAGTAGTACGACTATTATAAAGAACCAAAAAGAAAATAAGTTTCAAATTTAATTAATATGAAACGACGTTTAAATTAGGTGTTCCGTTGTAATCGCGCGAAATTTATGTGTTTGCTAAATCATGAAATGACTCTCTGTATAACCCAAAGTTTATGGACATACCTTTTATTACCAGGAGTAACGTTCCCCTTTAACTGCAACTCACCTTATCAAAGTTCATAGGTTGATTTTATAATTTGACTAATTTTGCAATATTTAAATTTTGGCCTATAGATATCAAACCCATTTCCCTAAACGTGACGTCACCATACAATTACACTCACGACCAAGATGAACCGACAACAGTCGAGTTCAGTGTCGATGTCGTCAACAGTGGGGGCACTGTCATCACAAGTTCGACTTTCAACATAAGCCATCTCGTAATCAGCAGCGGGACGGAACTCGATGAAAGTGACGTCATCAAACAGATGTTCGAGGTGAATGATTCCATGGCGGTAAACCTCAATGTGGATCTTAGCTACTGGGAGGAGGTTCAGGTCAATGGCCTCAGTACGAACTTACGGTTGCCAAGCAACGAATGTGACAAATATAAATATTTGTGTGTTATCGTTACTAAAGGTAGGTACGCGAATATTTGATTCATTGTATGTTAACACACATCAATGCATTACATGACAACTTCTAAAATCACCATATTAAAGTGACTAACGGGCTACGGCTGAGTATAAACATTTTTCTTGAATGAAAACATTTCAATTTACATAAGATCTTAATTGTTTTAGTAGAAAGTAATGTAAATGCATCGGGTCACGTCAACGAATCGTTACTGAGCCCACAGTACAAGGATATTCGAGTACAATCATATGCAGTAGATATCGGTACTTACAAAACAGCCCTTTTGGCGATGCTCCCGAGACTGGTGAGAGAGTCTAGGGTGATAGCGGTTGTTAGTTATGCGCAGATTAGTAAGCGAATTGTGATTTTCAAATTTTAATTTGATAGTTGCAAAAAAATATATCAAAATGACTGTTTACTTATTCCATGTTGATAACGCTAGACATAATTAGACATGTTTTAGTAGCTGGAAAAAAACATAAACATTTGTTTTAATATGAAGCAATCAGTAATCCAAAAACAGATGGACCTTATGACCCGAGGTGTTTCGTCATAAGGAATTCGCATCTGTAATCAGCTGAAGACTAACCCCTCAAACATGTACATGGTGACATCACCTAGTGTCTGGAATAACCCATATATATCCAAGGATTGTAATTCCATATTGTTGTATAGAGAGTATAATATCAAAATAACAAAAAATTCAAATACCGTTTGTTACAGGATTTGACAATGAAACAAATAACTTGTGTGTAGAATTTGGAACTGAATTGGTTGGACATTTAAATTGTAGCCAATACAGTACAAATCCAACAGGTACGTAAATAGATTTTATTACCAAATACATTACAATCATGGGTGTATCAAAGTTATTTAGTGTTTGATTTATTTGCTATACAACCATTATTCTGGTGTATTATAATTGTTTTCACTGATGACTGTCTGTCTGTCTGTCTGTCTGGCTGGCTGTCTGTCTGTCTGTCTGTCTGTCTGACTGACTGACTGGCTGGCTGACTGGTGGGCTGGCTGGCTGGCTGGCTGTGTTTCTCTCTCCGTCCTCCCCACAGTCTACCTTCCCTCTCTGTCTGTCTGTCTGTCTGTCTGTCTGTCTGTCTGTCTGTCTGTCTGCCTGCGCCATGCCTGTCTGCCTGTCTATGTCTCTCTCAAGCTGTCTGTCTGTCTCTGTCTGTCTCTCTATCTCTGTCTGTCTCTCTCTTTGTCTGTCTGTCTGTCGGTCGGTCTGTCTCTCTCTCTGTCTCTCTCTCTGTCTCTCTCTGTCTCTCTCTGTCTCTCTCTCTTTCTCTCTCTCTCTCTCTCTCTCTCTCTCTCTTCTCTCTCTCTCTCTCTCTCTCTCTCTCTCTCTCTCTCTCTCTCTCTCTCTCTGAACGAGCAAAACAACAACAACAACAACCAAAACATCTGTTTCGATTTGTCTAGAACCTGAGATAGCACTCACGATTAACCATTCTCTCACTGTTGTTTCATTTTCTTTATAATCAAAAGACCTCTCAGCTGATTGGTTGATAGTGGTAGTGCTGCTGTCATGTACACTGGTTGGTGGCGTCTTCCTCGTAGTTGTTCTAGTTAATGGGTCATTCAGAAAATGTCTGGTCTGCAAGAAGTCAAACTTGATTAAACCACTATGCAATCAATGAAACTGATCGGAGATCAAGGACTGTTATATCAACACAGAAAATTAACCAATTACATGGATTATTACACAGTCCAGATTCTTTGTCAACGTGTATCAACCAATCATTGTATAGTTCACATTACCCATGGACCAATAACTGCATTGGACACATCCCGTCATCCGACCAATCACGACGAAGAGACGCCTCCCATTGACCGATCAATCATGACAATGAACGTAAATCCCACCAATTAAATTGATTGCTTTGTGGCCGTTTATTTTTACTATTTTTCTAAGCCACATAGACTTTTTTATGTGCTAAATTGTGAAAACATTACGCCAAGCATAATTGATTACATAAGTCAAAATGAGTTGAGTGTACAATGTTTTGAGTCAATTCAACGCTATATATATGTACTCTGAAAGAGCAAGCACATGCCAGAGTGAAAAAACTATATTAGGCAGAAAGTATCCCCTGGTGATTTCTCTCTCTTGCTCTCGCTCTCTCTCTCTCTTGCCATCTCTCTATGTCTCTATCTCCCCTTCGCTCTCTTTCTCTTTCTCTCTCTCTTTCGCCATCTCCCTCTATCTCTATCTCCCCTTCTCTCCCTCTCTCTCTCTTTCTCTCTCTCTCTCTTTCTCTCTCTGTCTCTCTCTCTCTCTCTGTCTCTGTCTCTCTCTGTCTCTCTCTCTCTCTGTTTCTCTCTCTCTCTGTTTCTCTCTCTCTCTCCCCTTCGCTCTGGTGATCTCTCTTTCTCACAGTTTCTCTTTCTCTCTCTCTCGTGCCATCTCTCTATCACTCTCTATCTCCCCTTCGCTCTGGTGATTTCTCTCTCTCGCTCTCGCTCTCTCTCTCTTGTCATCTCTCTCTATCTCTATCTCCCCTTCTCTCCCTCTCTCTCTCTCTCTCTCTCTCTCTCCCTCTCGCTCTCTCTCTCTCTCTCTCTCTCTCTCTCTCTCTCTCTCTCTCTCTCTCTCTCTCTCTCTCTCTCTCTCTGTTTCTCTCTCTCTGTTTCTCTCACTTTCTCTTTCTCTCTCTCGTGCCATCTCTCTATCACTCTCTATCTCCCCTTCGCTCTGGTGATTTCTCTCTCTCGCTCTCGCTCTCTCTCTTGCCGTCTCTCTATTTCCCCTTCGCTCTCTTTCTCTTTCTTTCTCTCTCTCTCTCGCCATCTCTATCTCTATCTCCCCTTCTCTCCCTCTCTCTTTCTCTCTCACACCCCCCCTCTCTCTCTCTTTCTCTCACCCTCTCTCTCTCTCTCTCTCTCTCTCTCTCTCTCTCTCTCTCTCTCTCTCTCTCTCTCTCTCTCTCTCTCTCTCTCTCTCTCTCTCTCTCTCTCGTTTTTTTTAGGGGAGAGGTGTATCAAGACTTTTAATACAGCTGGTAGTATTATAGGAAAAGAACAAGTACGTCTTTTATTGATCACCTAATGATCTTAGTACAGACCAGGGAGTGAGCGGTGAATGGGGACGTGACGATCCAGCTTGCTGGTGACACTAACATTACCAGAACTTACACTGTTGGTCCCATTTGTACAGATTAGGAATTCTTGGACTATATAATTAATGTTGTACATATGTGTATTTAAGTTAAACTATTTATTATTTTCCATGTATATTTCACTGATTGTCTTGTAAGATATATCAAATAACATCATTTCAATATTAATTCAGCATATACAGCCAGTGTATTTCAAATGTCCATAAAGTATGTTTTACAAAAGCCAGTCTGTCCTGCCTATGGCTGAATCTGTAATCCTGCTTAGTCACATAGTCAGTCAATAGATGGGTCAAGGTCATAACTCATTTTAAAAAGCCATTTGGTGTTTGTAACAATTGAGATGACACTGTTATCATTTTATTTAGCTACTTTTAAACATTTGTTGACATGTAAAGTTGTTATTTGTAATGTTGAAAGTCACAATAAATCGCATTTGTATGCACATTAACTTTTTATCGGAAATACATGTAGATTCGTCGTTATTCATCAACAATCAATGAACTAATGATGCAATGAATGTCACTTTGACACGAAGATAATTCCCAGGTCAGTTCCAAAGTTCAATATCATAACTCTGGGAACAGTAATAAAGCCTCGCCCATTCACTTGGTACCGCATTTGCGATAAATAGCGCCATCAACGGTGTAATGTGGCGAAGTCTATGAGATGGTAAAAACAATGTGGATAGCTTTTCAAAGACTTCTATTTCCCATAGCGTTCTTCTTCTTCTTCTTCTTCCTCCTAATTAGAACAGACATCAATTGACGATTGTGTACTTTTGTCCGAGCGTTGTGCAAAACGCTCTCAAATCAGCGTTACATTGCAACTATTAGTGCAAAACATGTATTCATGGCAAATAATATAGCTGGAAAGTGGCGTTGTCATTTAATACGAATGGGTGTGTAACCAAATTATACTTTGTGCATTTGTTAGTTTGTTAGTTGACGTGTTCTGCTCGATATACTAGACGCAATCATTGATTTTAGGGTCTGTGCAATCAAATACATTATTACGTTCGTCGACCATGTACAGCTATACACCCAAGTTTATCTAAAGTGATTCAATACACCTCATGGTAAACAATATTGAGAAGTAAGTCATAATTACATCTCACACGGCAGTTTCAAAAAAAATATTGTCCAGTTACAGTGTACAGCTGCTTTAAAATTAACAAAGATCATAAATCACTTCCATCGTAATCACCTGTTAATATGTACATATACTCTTTAGTGAAATTTATTTAAAAATTATATCGTCCGACCGAACATTTAAATTTTGTTTAATTTTCTTAATAATAATGAGGGTATTTTACCCGTAATTCATAAATTGACCAGTCAAGCCCCGCGAACACCGGGTTTAATTTTCGGACTGAGTCTACGAAAACATCCCTTACCCGACCTTTGTATCCAGTACTTCTTAGGGACCATCGCACAATGTCGCCCAAGCTCAATAAACGAGCATCGTTCATTTAGAACAAAAACCTCTCAGCCCTTCCCCGAACATTCACAAATTCGACATCACACATTTATATATGGTGTAAACCATGATGGAAAATGTAGCAGTCACACCACTATATAATCGATGCAATGTAAAAACATGATAGACTTTAATTAGTAAACATGAAATTCCAATGTTATGAACATGTTTACTGAGATGATGGTACACGACAAAATACTACCGTAAACCCAGCACTGTATCTCACATTTTATAGAAGTTAATTTGTTTCACCTTAATTCAACTAAACGCAGAAGCTTTTATCATTGAATTCGTGAAAGTTGGTGCGAAAATGAAGTTCAGGAATTGCATTGACGCCAGACACCCCCCCCCCCCCAATAAACGAACGAAGTTTGCTTGTTGAGCTTGTGTGACATTGTGCGATCGTCCCTTAAGACATTTTCGTTTTCGTTAGGTTCAAGAAATTACATTCTTCATGAGAGCAGAAACACAATTCTGTCTATAACAATGAAACAACATAACAGTTCATACAGTGCACACAGTTGTTTATAACCGTTGTTTATGTAACTTCTTTAGCTAAAATTCGCAATCACTCTATGGACCAATCATTCATAGAATAAAAGATAAGTGTAAACAATGTCATGATTATGTCTATAACACTTTTATTAATCTTCCTTATCTTTATAATTTTCATGAAATATTTACATAATTCAAGTAAAATAATATGCAGACAATATCAAATAAGGTACTCGGATACATTTCACTTCATATAACTTCACCATCATTCTTATGAAATTGTCCATTCTCAGAAATGACGGGAGAGTCACGTGACACAATCGAAGTGATACCGTTTGCCAACATCTCATTATGGAGACTTTCAGTGGTCATGTCTGCACTACGTTCTTCTGTGTATTGGTCATTCTTTCCTCCCTGACGCACTTCGATAATTTCTCCTTCACTTAATTCTTGGATATCATCATCCTGTAGATCTTTTATCTTACATTTCAAGTCTTCTATTTCTTTGTTGGCATTGGCGAGTGATTTCGTCAGCCGTCGATTACTTCTTCGTAATGTGAACATTTCTGAGTCTAGCTTCTTGTAGCCGTCAAGTTTGCTCTGAAGTTCATCAACCGTTTTGGTCAAGTCCTCGATATCGAGCTCAAACTTGAAATTGTCTTTCTCAATTGAATCGGCCTGTTCTTCAGTAAATCGTAGATCACTCTTGACATCTGATAGCTCTTCTTCCAATTCCTTCTTGTCCTTTTTAAGCTGGCTGATATTTTCACGCAACTTGTTGTGTTCGGTTTCCAACATATTTATTTTATTTGAGAGTTTCTCGGTCTCTTCGTCCAAGCTCTGTACATTCTCCATGTCACCTACATGTAGGTGACCGGCTTCTAGTACGCCTATCTTGGCAAACATGCATTTCGTTGTTTTCCACAACGATGTCGGTTATCCTTGATATCATATCCATGAATATTGCACGAAGCTCGTCGAGTTCTTCGTTGCCGTAAGTATTCTCTCTCTTCGTCTTTCTACGCCACCTTGGAAGCAGACAACACGTGTATTGCCTTCTTTTTAACGTGGCGTTCTCTCCAAGTATTTCCTCAAATCTGAAGGCAAGGTCATTGAATGCACTTCGGAACATATCAATGTCCCAATCACTGCAAGATACGGAGATGAAGGAGAAACAAAAATGTACAAGTTCTCAGTTTTATAATTCATGGAAGATAAATATTTAATATATATATATCATATATTTAATCACGATGAATACATTAACTGTATGCAAACAATTGCAAGACTGTAGTTTTACTAAATCATACTAATTGCTGGAGTATCATTTTGGTAGGCCAGAAAATTGTGGTATTGTGTACTTGACATGAACGAAGTATATGATAATTATGGAATGCTGAGAAGTTGGAATAACTCTACGTACAGAGGAAGGTCGTATAATGTCACTAACCTGATTGTTTTGACATCGTGTTCACAGATGGAACTCTAGTACTCGATGTAGTGATACCCATACTGGGGAAAGTTTTCTTTCAAGCGTATGCAGGAAAATCGTACTCAAAATAATCGCAAAGTGCACAGTGTGTCTACAACGTTCTCTTGCCAAAGATGCAGTATGTAAACAGTGACGGTAGTTGCTAGACGACAAGCGTTCCATTCGTCATTAGACGCAGTGGCATATATCACGTGACAGAAACTTTGGACCTATGAGATCGCGCGCACAACTGATATGCAAATTTGTCATGTGCAAGACCGTAAAGAGGAGGGGTCAGGGGTCATATCAAACCCAGGGCCAAGATCGCTTGGCTTTGTATCGCCGCCTTCCCACGACCACCCGGATCAAAACAAACGACACAAAACGATGGAAATATAGGTAAAATAAAGACATATAGCCGCTTTCACTACGTAAAATTTTAATCAGATCGGTCGCTATAGTAATTATGGCAGGATATGTGTTGTAATATTCAATGAAAGACTAATTGTATTGTCTATTTCAGATCTAGATGTTTAAAAATAGATAACATCCCAGTATTATAGTTAAGCAAGAGTCATGCTTGCAATAGATGAACGGAATCTATTCTGTTATTGTCTCAGTCACCAAACAATAAGAGAGGGACACTGTCAGAATATAGAGTCCCCACTTACTCCATATGTAGACTATAGCTAGGACTAGTATAATAATTGCACCGTACCGTCACTCCAGCCATAGCAGGTAGGGTTTGTTTAATTATGGGATACAAACAGTCCAATATCACTATAGAGGGACTGTGCCGAACACATGGCCTGTCATAATGATTTTTTTTTTTTTTTTTTTTGGGGGGGGGGTAATAATCCTTATACAAGTTATATATTTCCATTATCAATACTTATTTCCATATATCGATCCATCTTTTTTCGTAGACTAGTTATCCCTAAGGATAACTGGGTTTGGGTTACAACCCGACCGTGACTCGCGTTTCCCAGACAAAATGTTCAACTTGAAGCACTCCACGAATAATTCGGTCGTTGGTGGCGTTAATCCACAGACATGTCAAGCTCATATGTTTGGTACCGACAGTGAACGACCAAATAGGCCAAGGTTTATTTTATGCCAAAATATATAAATGAGTAGCTGATAGGACGTAATGTTTCTGACAAACTAAATTTCTCGTGTTTATTGACATATGATATTATAAGCTGGTTGAATTAAAGGCCAATGCGCCATGATGCATGCGCACTAGCTGTTACCGGAGTATTGTATTTTTTTTCGATCAGACATTCAACAATGTATTTACTGAAAATTGTTCAAATAGCAATAATTAGATATTATACACGTCAATTAGAGATCACGCATGCGTGGTACAGCTACAGGTTGAAATCGTGATCTTCCATGGGGCTCTGAGTTTTGGGTGTGGATACAAAAATCATGGATTTATTTCTCATATTACGTTACGTGTACAGATACATCAAGATATATTTTTAACCCCGGGTGATTCAATACTGTTCAGAGAGTACGATATTAACGAATATTATAGTCACCTAACAAAACAGTTTCAAAAGAGTTCCAGTTCAAGCTAATAAGCTTTCAATGATGTTGAAGTAACAAAACAAACACCATAAATGTGTATGTGTGTGTGTGTGTGTGATGTATGTGTATGTGTGTTCTTTTCACAAAGGGTATGTAAGAACCGTTTGTTAAATTTTTAGCCTCGGTCATCTGCAAATGATTGGCATGACATCAACAATTTATAAAAATCACACTTATTAATTAACTTAATCTGTTAATTACACTGAATGATGTCTCCTAAATGTAACCATGCCATGCTTTCTGTAGACAGGTTGATTAAGATTATGTACGTATTATAACACTATGTATGTTCATCATTGAAGCACTATTGATTCATACACAAGTTGTTTTCGTCCAATTTTGATGGCGAAAACCGACATGTTTTGAACAGTTCAATCACTGACAGAATGATCTAAATTTGCTGGAAGTGTAGTCTGTAAGGTACGCGGTGACGTGGTCACGCGCGCCCTCACACATATCGGTTAACCTCTCTCACAACGGCCGTTGAGGGTGGAACGATGAATCTTACAGTCTACTACCGGTCTAAGTGGTCCGAGTACTGGTACAGACGTACTAGTATTATAGTTGTTGCGTACTCTCCAGGTGTGCAAAGGTCAAATATGTAAATTCAGATGTGAAAGTACATCCAACTTTATATCTACAAAATTGGATCATTCTGTTGGATTCATGGTAGTTAGACAATGAAGAAGTTCAAGTGATTTGTTAAAAACATGTCTTTCCCAACCAAAATAGGAATGAGAGAACTAATTGTGCATGTCGTACACATTGTTTTACTGACCTAAAATTACTTTAAATCATGAACGTGTTGAGTCAAGGATGCTAATTCTTTTTTCTACCTCCATGCTTTTTTCATGCGAGTATTTTGTAACACTCCCTGGCATCCACACTGACTAATTCAAAGACTCTATTAAAACTCGCTTATATCAGAAAAACAGCATCAATTTATTGGCAATACAGACGCAATGTAAGTACTTACTCATAGAAACAACATCTAAAGATACACTCTTTCTATATTAATTCTGCAGGTAATCAACTCCAAAATTCTCTAAACTATAACTTAGCATCACACCACACAAAGGTGATTAAATTTAAACACAATTTTATGCATTTTGTGAAAAAAATGTATTATTAAAACCTCTTTATAAAAGGTTTCAATCATGCAGGAGTGATAAAATTACCATTTTTTTTAAATCTAGTTTTAAAGTGACTTTTAGCTTTTAATTATGCTTCTAAACAGGAACTTTAAAGATGAGAGGGGAAAAAATACTAGCCATCTCGGTTTGAAAATTTAATTTGTTATCATTAATTTTTTATAACAATTAACATACATGATTTTTACGATACATTTTAAAATAAAATTACTAACGGTCAGCCCTGATACAATGTATATCTTCAAAACATGACCAAAAGATACATTACAAAGTGTGACCTTTGACCTATTCTGGCTTGTCAAATTGACCTTGTGTTACCTTTAGGCAACACTGGTGAAATCAGTAAAACCTAAGTACAGTGATATACATGTACATTACTTATGAAAATGATTCACTTAGATACAAAATTTATCAAAACAAATTAAGTTCTAACTTCTAGTTTAACTTAACCATATTTAACGGATTATTAGGAAATCAAGAGACAACAGATAGGTAGATAGATAGGGAGATACACATATACATGCATACATACATACATACATACATACATACATACATACATACATACATACACACATACGTACGTACATACATACATACATACATACATACACACATGCATACAACATACATACATACATACATACATACCATACATACATACATACATACATACATACATACACTCATACATACATACACACACATACACACACATACACTCATACATACATACACACACACACATACACATACACATACACATACATACATATAGACAGACAGACACGTTCAAGCATGATCCATGTTAAAAACTGCAAATAATGACAGTTTACAGAGGCTGGTGTTAAACTGAATGTGTTGACATTGAAGTCTGACCTTGTTATTTCTACATTCCCTATGTCATAAGTTGATACCCTTACAATGATATATACTGTAGACACCTAACACCACACATTTATGGTCTTTGGACTTTTAACCATGAGAAGTGGCTTGACTTTTGTATTTGACCTTCAAGATAGAGGTCAAGGTCAAAATGTATAGGTATGTATACCAAGACATCTGAAAAGAGACTCACAGCTTACTTGGTTCCTGGTAATGCTGACCATAATTAATTCTACTTTTGTCATGAAAACAGTTGTAAATTGTATGCATCAGATCAACTGATGTGAAATACTGTAACATATGAAATTACTTAGGCAGATATAGATTAATTTACTGAACAAAAACATTCTGTATACAAATAGATGGACAAAACACTGAAAAACAGCCTGTATTGTGCCTCTTCTCTCATTGAGTAGAGGGGCCTCCTCAGGAGAGAAAGGAGAGGAGGTATCTTCTAATTTGAATTATCTATGGTGTCAGGATTTTGTCACGTAGGTATGCTTTATCTATGGTGTTGGGATTTTGTCACGTAGGTATGCTAACAATGGTAGTGTACCCTTTGCGAGTACAGCAGGCCGAGGATTACGGAATGCATTTCCACTGAGCTGAAGAGACCTGTAAAACAAAGACAATAAGACAAAAAATCATTACAATAATGTAGTTTCTAGAACTGACACTTGTCTTAGAATCCACTGAAATTGAAAGAAATCAAAATTTCTGGTGCGTGATGATTTTTATTATTTTATTCTTATTATGTTATAGTTCAAGGATATCCAACACCAGTATCCTAATGCCTTTGTGTCAGAGCTCATAGCTCAAAGTGCATCCAGCATCTAATCTATCCAGAATACAAATGCCATTGTGTCATAGGTCATAGTTCAAAGTGCATCCAATATAGTATCCAAGTAGAAAAATGTGACCAAATGAAAACGGTCCATTTTTGGCACCACTTTCAAATTGTTGCATTTTCATGTGCATTTTTTGGCATCTTCATGTCAATGGTAGGGCACAAGTCACCTTTGATGAACCAACAAAACATAATCAAATGTAAACCTACCTCAGACATGTAATATTTCCCAATTCTGGTGGAACTTGTGCGATGTCATTATTTTGTAGATCTAATGTTGACAAAGCTGGTAACCGTAGCAACCCTGGTACGTCAATAAACTTGATTTGGTTGTCACTAGCCAGGATGTTTTCTAGTTTGTTAAGTGAATACAACACTGACGGCAGCTCCTTGAACTGATTGCACGACAGGATGATTTCACGGAGTTGAACCAGTGTACACAAATCAGGAGGTAAACTGCCTATCATGTTATTCCTTTCAGACAAAAAAAAATAAATAAAAAATTTCATAAAATGTGCAAAATACACACTAAAATTTCAAAAATTTCATAAAATGTGCAAAATACACACTCAAATTTCAAAAATTTCATAAAATGTGCAAAATACACACTCAAATTTCAAAAATTTCATAAAATGTGCAAAATACACACTCAAATTTCAAAAATTTCATAAAATGTGCACGATACTCTAAAATTACAAAAATTTCATAAAATGTGCACAATACACATTAAAATTTCATAAAATGTGCACAATACACACTAAAATTTCTGAACGAAAAATTGGTACAGTATAGATCTGGTTAAGTGTTACAAAGTAGTCTAGAGGCTATCTGTGACTTTGAATCTCTTCTTACATCTAGATCTATGAGATGCTGAGATTAAATGTCAAATTCAAACAAAGCCACTCATTGACACACAATCATTAATATCATGTCTTTGTTAACCAATCACAGAATTCTACCTCATAACAAGTTAGTGTTTATTGGGGGGAAGTTACGTAATCTCCAAATATGGTACATTCCTCTGATCAGGACACTACTTATACATTGTCTAACAGTTGAGGCTTTACTCAATTGCATGAACAACTTTCGATTCAATTTCTCATTGAGCTCAGCTACGGGGTGAAGAGAGATCTTGAGATAGATTTGAAGCCACAGATGGCATCTAGACTACTATGTAAAGAGGCCTAGAGATTGATATTGTTGTCACTTAATTTTGCCAAGTTTATCAAAACTTCCAATAACGTGTATACTTGATATACATATACATGATATTGCTGATAAAAACGCTACCTGTTGATTACACTAAGTGATACACAGTTCTTTCATTAATCTAAAAAGTACATCCGCTGAAGGATTCAGAGATTGAAAAGTGTACCTATTATACAATTCTATGATAATCTCTGATAAAACAGCACCTGTTTCATATATGCACTAAAAATGCTATGTAAATATTAACCAATCTCCTGGAAATAAAGTCATTTTCATAAAACATGGGTTCTGGAGAGTCATTTCATAATGTTACATCACCTACAATTACTTGCAATTTAAGAGAAACATCAAGTTAATCTTGTGCATTTATAGGGTATCTTTGCTATGGGCTATTGTATCATGGGAGTCAGCACAAATAATATATTCAAGTTGAACACTGAATATTCTTGAGTCCCGAGTGTGAATACTGTAACAGTGTAAAACAGCTCTCGTGAATATTCAGTGGGCGACTTGAATACATTATTTGTGCTGACTCCCATGATACCGTTCTCAGTTTATTCCTTACCTTAGATCTAGACTTGTTAAATGTACCATCATCTGTAGATCTGTTGGAATACTTCTCAATTTATTAATGCCAAGGTTTAATACTTGTACTGTATTACTCAGAACAAGGACACTGAAAAAAAGAAGAAAACCAATCTGTATAAATATAGACATTCACATCTTCTGACAATTAACACAGTGTAAATATATGTTACTAAATCAGAAACATACCCAGGTAGGTTTGACACTAACACTGTCGGAGTTTATAAACAAATTGTCAATAGTAAATGATAATATGTGCCAAGTGGAGAATTACTCAAGTGGGCAGTAAATTGTTGTAAAATGAAAACAGTTTTGCTTGTTTTTATTGGCTACCGGCCCTTATCTATGTCCTTGGATGTCTCTGTTTTGAATATTACTATCCACATTTCTCTACATCCCTGGATGTCTGTGTTTTCAATATGGCTATCTGCACTTATCTACATCCCTGGATGTCTGTGTTTTGAATATGGCTATCTGCACTTATCTACATTCCTGGATGTTTGTGTTTTGAATATGGCTATCTGCACTTATCTACATCCCTGGATGTCTGTGTTTTGAATATGGCTATCTGCACTTATCTACATCCTTGGATGTCTGTGTTTTGACTATGTCTATGGCTTTCTGCACTTATCTACATCCCTGGATGTCTGTGTTTTGACTATGTCTATGGCTATCTGCACTTATCTACATCCCTGGATGTCTGTGTTTTGACTATGTCTATGGCTTTCTGCACTTATCTACATCCCTGGATGTCTGTGTTTTGACTATGTCTATGGCTATCTGCACTTATCTACATCCCTGGATGTCTGTGTTTTAACTATGTCTATGGCTATCTGCACTTCTCTACATCCCTGGATGTCTGTGTTTTGATTATTGCTACAAACTAGTTGATAAGTGAGAATTGGCAAACTGTCATGCAATATAAAATTTGACATTTCCTTACTTCACTGGAAACTCTGTCAGTTGATTTTTACTGAAATTAACACTAGTTACTTCAGCATCCTTAGCTGGTTGAAAGATAGTTGCTGGTAGTGTTGTCAGTTTCTTGTTACTGTGAAGAGTAAGAATATATCATTAAAATCTAATGTGGTATGAAATTGATGTGTATTTTAATTTCATATATCATGCATGTTTCAATTTTATGCACTTCCATTATTACAAAATTAATACAAATTATTAATGCCCACATATTGAGTTTTTCATAAATAATATTATTATATTAATTCTGGTTGGGGGGGGGGGGGGTGTCAGGCTAGACTAGGCTATTTCTTGACTCTCCATTTACCCTTTTTTTGTTACCAAGGTTTTTGAAATCATTTATATTTGGGTAAATAAACCATTTATCATTGTATTATTATCATAGTAAATGGAAGTGTGCCCTTTGATTTGAATATTTGTCCATCAAGTTAAAGGGTACATTTACATTTACTGCATTATGATATTTTCACAAACTCCATGTGTGAATTTTGTGGAGTTTTAATAAATCAAATAATCCTAATCTCTTCAACTTGTAAAAACAAACTATCATAAAATTATGTCAAAACCTCCAATTTCACACTTTATCACGAATTCACCCAAATAGCTTAAATTCTTACAAAGCATACCTTTAGATTACACATATTTGAAAATATCACAAAAACTTCATGCATATGAGTTGTTGTTTTTTTTGTTTTGTTTTTAAGTTTGTTTTGTTGTTTTATGTTATATGTTTATATTACAATGAATACGTTTCACAGATCCAACTAGTTTGAACAAACTATTTTTATGGTCCAGCCAGGAGTATAAATTTATTTTTCATTTACTTTTATTGTCGAAGCATTTACTTATTAATAACTAATTTCTTTTCCTCACTTGAAATGTCAATTTTCATTTCTTTTCGACATCTGGCAAATAAATATGTACTAGTAGTATCACTAATATCAATAATCAAGAACACCAGAGGAGAGTTTTCTTATAATTGTTTCCCCTTTTTTTGGATATCACAGTCATTCATTTTTTTTCCATATATATCTATTTCATTGCACTGCTGCAAAATTCGAAATATAGTAGGGGTCTGTTGGTTTTTATAATTTGAAATATATCACTACCTATAATCGAGTGTATTTCCTTGCACAGCTGACGTCATTCCGATGGAGGCAATGGAAGCTGATGGTCCTTCCTCAGGTGATCCGGCATCAGTTGTATCCTTGGCTGGCTCCTCTATCCGACTACGGAGATACTTCAATATGGCTTGTGTGCCTCTCTGACAACAGTAATAAAGATATCCAGTTTAACTAAACATGTGTGAATGCTGAATGACCAGTGATCAAATATTAGAATGTTTGAAAATAAAGTTATCAAAGCTCCACTAGCTGCAACTGAAAAATGTTCTGAAACTTTTTTTGAACTCATGATATTGTTAATGCATGTATTGATAAATATGTATTGAATCACATGTCATGTGGGTACATGATCTTGGTTACCCAGACCCTGGCCACTGGGGGGCTCTGCCTACAAGACCTCCCCAATCAAGAGTCTTGGAAAATGAGATTCTGACTTGCCCGCATAAGAAGTAATTTTTAGAGCATTGCATGCTGGGGAATACATCACATCCAACATTGTATGCTAAGTTATCACTTTCCAAGCAAGTGAAATATCTAAATTACAACAAATAGACCTCATAAGCTCATTTTTTATGACTTTGAAGAAATGTACTGTGCGACTCCTGGGCGGGGGTAGTTGAAACGTGGCTTCTCCATACTCTCTTCTGGGTGGTCTCGTACAGCCCCCAGCGGTGATAGTCTGGATAACCGAGACTAGTGTGTAAATAGATTTGTGTAACAGTACACATAGTATGATGTAATGTATCCAATGAAATTGGGATTTTTGAGTCCGCACCCAAAAATCTGTGTCCCAAACAAATCACAATTTCAATTTTTTCTATACTACTTATAGATAAAATAGATCTCTAATATTAAATCAATATGTACAATATCTGACTAGTTATTGGTAATTAAACAGTTTTCAGTTAATATATCGTTGGTTGTCAGATCGACAAAAATAATACTCCAGTTACAGTCTGTGCAGGTTTAGCAACCAAAACAAACTAAAACCCTCTCCTTTAAATGTAGGGATTTTGTTTCATGAGCTTACAATGTATATGACGTTGTGAAATTTTCCCTTATTAAATCTAGTTTCTATAGAATAATGATAGTTCATCTGTGCAGATGTTCAGTCTAAGTTAATGAACTTAACTTCCATTTTGCACCAAGAAATACTAATAGCTCACCACACTACGTTGATGAAACAGAAAGGACACTGGAAACTAGAATAAGTGAACATCATCGGCCAAAACAAGCTGTACATCTTTGAAAGTGTCCAGACACATTTTTAAGGACCACCTCGGACATTCCTTTGACTTAGACAATGTGAACATTCCGGATTGTGAACCAGACTGGTGTAGAATGAGAATTACTTCATTAATTCCTCTAGAGGAAATTAATTATGTTTAGGAGTGGGATGAAGGAAGTACAAATGTAATAGTAATACATATATGGACTTTACAACCCTCAATGAACCGTGATGAGGGAAGTTAGCAACTGGCGAGAATTTGTGACAATGGTCTGAAGTCAAACATGTGTCATGACTTCAGAAAAAACTGACAAAGCCATAGTGGATATCTGATGAAAGCTTTGGTGAGCTTCTAGTATTGTTTGGTGCAAAATGAAGTTAAATATATCACCTTAGTCTAGTTTCTATTACAGTGTCTCACATACTTACATTAACAATATCCCTACGAAGACTTCTCAATGGATTGCCATCAACTACAAGAGATTTCAAAGCTGGGAGATTACCTAGCTCATTAGGCAGGCTGAAAAATTATCAAAAAATATGTAAATTTAATGGGGAAGAATTAATAAAAAAAAAAAAATATTCAGTCAATGGCAATGAACTTGTAATTATAATAAGAATGTTAGACGTCATATTTCAACATGAGACATAGATTCAATAATGGAAATTATAACACATCGTTTTGATATAGCCTTCAGTGATTGGCTTAGACAGTGTCATGTGACTAGTGACCAACAGTGACCTCAATTTGCATACATAGGGCAATATTTGTTTTCTGTTTTCCATAGGGTATTATTACAGTAGCAAGACACTAGTCTTACTGGTGATTTTCTTTCACTCTGGAAAGAATACAAGTCTGGGAATGTGATGTGTTATGAAACACTTATTGCCTGGCCTTAATCAGGCACTAGTAGATGTCATATTACCTCTCATGCTGTATTTCCAAAGGCTGAAAGCCAAAAGAAATAGTTGCTACACAAGAGTCCTTGAGGTAATAGATGTCTGTCCTCATAGCCTGGCAATAAGACAGTGTATAATACTAAATACCAAAATCAAATGATAACAAACTGACAATTGGAATATTTCAATTTATTTTGCTACAGAGAACACTGCTTGTTCTTGTAGGTCAATGTTCAGTTTTGAGGTGGTCAAGGTAAAATTTATATATGAGTTGATGATGTGTGTTGAAGTGTTTGCACTATGCTGTTCTAATCACACAACAAACGTAAACTAATTTAAACCATGTATTAGTGAGAACAATCTTATTAAAATCTGATGTAGTGTACACGTCATGATTTCTTCTTGGCTGTTACCTTTATTGTCACTTGTTCTGTTTTGAGCACTCGCTACATACATCTGACACAATAGCATATGTTTTCCCAAGCCACACGAGAGCACTGAGTGAATTCACTTAACCAATGAACATGTGTAATACATTGAAACATATGGGTACAGTACTTCAGAGCGCTCTGTTCACAAAGCACACAGCACAGACAATAATGGTATTGTTATTGTTTGGTGGTTCTCTTTCTTTCAATTTCGAACGATGAGTCTTATATTGTAAGACGGATTCTGGTTGGCTACTCATAAGTACGAGATCGGTTTCAGGACAACCTATGATATTGTGTCAGATGTATGTAACGACAGTAAAAGTAACACCCAAATAGCAATCGTGATGTGTGCACTACATCGGATTTTAATCAGATTGGAGTGAGAGGTGATATTGGACAGAAATGGAGTAATGTTATGTATTTTGTGGATTTGGCTGTTTTGAAATTAAATTCTGGTAAAACAGTGATGTGAACATGGGAAGATGATTAACTTTGTAACAGTGTCACGTGACATCCGAATGTGTAAAATTTGACAGGCTCTTATGCCCACTTACCTGGAAATATTGTTATTTGTCAGATCTAGTCGCTGCAAACTATTCAACAGTACTATCTCATCTGGTAGTGTCTTCAATTTATTATCACGGACATCAAGTACCGAGATACTACCAAGGTGTTGTAAATGGGTTTTAGATACTTCAGTGATCTGGTTATTACCAACATGTAACTCCTGTAGTAGAAACACAGAAGTAGTCAGTAGTCAGACACACTCCCTCTGTAGATGAACAACTGTGTTGAGGCATAGACAATCAAAAGGATATGTATACTTGAGGTATATGAAGACTCAGGATGTTTCACCAGACAAGGCACTCATAGCGAAGCATGAGATTTAGTGACATTAAAAGGCAAAACCTTAAATGTGCAGTCAGGTATGCAGAATGTAGAATACTTTGAAGGACACACACGTTTGTATGTAGTGCTGGTGGTATTGTCTTGTATGCAAACTTTTCTTGGTACTTGGGTAAAAAATTAAATGAGAAATTGGTCATAAAGATACTATAGTAAACAATTGTGTAATGTGAAAAGTTTGGGGATGACACAATTTGCTTAAATACTGCCCTGTATTTTTCAACCATAACAAGAGGTTCTACTAGGTATGTGATGTCTTTTCTTGATATTTTAAGTAGAATCATCTAATACATCTACAAATCTGTAAGTCTGTCTAAAGTACTAACATTCCTTACTGTTACAAAAAAGTTTATTCACCTTGAGTGAGGAACAGTTTGGTAATTCTGGAAGTTCTAACAACTTATTATGTCTTAGGTACAGTTGTTGTAAAGATTTCATTCCTCCTACTTGGACTGGTATATACTGTAGTTGGTTATGAATAGCATCTAATATAGACACATCTAGAATATGATAATATAGATGAGATTAGTATAGTTGTAGAGATTTGATTCCACCAACATAGACTGGTATATACTGTAGTTGGTTATGAATAGCATCTAATATAGACACATCTACAATATAACAAATGAGATTAGTAAAATTATAATATAGCCACCAAGAATTGTATCACTATGGATACATCTAGTATGATAAAGAGACAATTTATGAGCTTATGGATATTTCGGGTACGAACACATCAAGAAAGAATTATGTTCATAAATTTAACTTAACAATAATTGTATTACTATGGTTATATATACATCTAGTATATGAAACATTTTGTGAATTTCTGAGTATTTAACACAAGTAACAAAGTACAGAATATATCGAGAAACTATTTATCTTCACTTTGCACCAAGAAACACTAATAGGTCACCAAAGCTAAGTTCATCAGGTATCCACCATGGTTTTGTCAATATTCATGACTTCAGAAAACACTGACAAAGCCATGGTGGATATCTGGTGAACGCTTTGGTGAGCTATTAGCACTTCTGGTGCAAAGTGAAGGTAAATTGTTTGTCGATATATTCAGTACTTTGTTACCTGTGTTAAGTTATAAAAGCCCCTTTTGGTGCAAAGTGAAGTTAAATTATTGAAATAGACTGATTGTTGACACAGAGGGGCTTTTATAATTCTCACAAAGAGTTTAGTTTTCACTGGAGTTCTTGGACTCTGTGAAAGTCTTAGCCAGCTAATAGAAAACAATTCAGTTTTCCTCAGCAAAATAATTTTTCTCACGAAATTTAATGTAGTCAGAGGTATGATTTAAATTAAGACCATAGATATCTTTTGTCATGTTTCAAATGTGAATCACTGTTTGTTTGGCATATATAAGAATAGTAAAACATTTGGTTTAGTTTAGACTCAGGTGCTCATTCCCTTCAGTTTAAAACATCTCTCATGAATATTCATTGTGCAACCATGAATACATTATTTCTGCTGACTCCCATGATACATTGGCCCATAGCAAAGATATCCTATAAAGGTAAAAGATTATCTTGTAGGTGACACGCAAATTCCCCCCTCGACGTACTGCTGGAGGTGAGTTACGCTAGTGTAACAACGACTTCTCTGCTGGTGGTACAACGGTGAAGAACTACACTGATGGTCTGCTGCATGCCTCTTCTGCAGGTACATCGCTTGACCTCGATGATGTAACGCTAGTGTACATACACCGATGTAACACTAAGGGAGAGTTACACTAAAACTAAAGTAACACTGATTTCTCATCTAGCGGTACTGCGGTGTAGATCTCCACTGACGTTCAGCTGCATGTCTCTTCTGCAGGTACAGCGTATGCATGCTCGTCAGTGTAACGCGAGTGTACACACTCCGATGTAACACCGTTGTGAGTTACGCTAACGTAACAGTAACATTGTACTCCGATGTACCACTGGTGGCGAAGTACCTCGAAAGTTACACCGCTCCAATGTTAGATGTACTCCGGTGTACATCACCGAGAGTACTTTCGATGTTACACGGGCAAGTTGACTGCCGACGTACCACCCTCCCTGACGTCACGTACTGACAACAAGTCGCGCGACCGTCCAGAGGTCAGGCGACAACCATTTTGTCACATGTCAGACGACCCGGCAAATACTCTTGTAATTTTCACCGCGTTGACTACAAAATACGGGACAAACTACTTATTTTTGGCTTACATAAAGAGAGAAAGTTTAGCGGCATACAAGAGTGGTAACGTTATGTGAAACACCCTCCGAAATTATAGTGAGATGCATGTCCGAATGCCTGAAGACAGAAAAGGTTGAAAGTGAAGATTTTATTAACAATGTACGCCACTCTGATGTCAGATATTATCACAAAATGACTACAAATTTATACAATGTCAAGAGTCAAGACAGCGAAATGTTACATGTATTTCAAAGGTTAGTTTATTGTTTATTTCCTATGTCATGAACTGGTAAAAAGGGCAAACATTACACTTGGTGTTTGAACAGTAATGGGTAGCTCGAGTGAATCTTTGGTTAACTCTTGTCGACCGTCTGTTGTGTTAAAGTGGAGACATTTCACATTTACTATGATATATATAGGCAAGAGAACATGATATATCCAAGAAATGAGTACCCTTTATTGATATTCAACCATATACATAGATGTAGCATGATTCCCAAACACCCTAAATGGGAAGGGGTTTGTTGCTTCATTTTTTAAACTCTCCCTTCCACACACACTCAATACTTTTATTAACATGCCTTTTGGTCTGGCTTTACTAATCACTGTTGGTTGAAATATAATGCCAAGTGTAGTTGAATGTATAAACCAGGATATATTATATAGAATAGAATAGAATCTTTATTGCATCTTAAAACTACATTCATCTGTGACAGTGTTTGGGGCCAGAACTAATACATGCATAAACTAGAGTAATATCAATATGGTTTATACAATGAACGTTAGGTTAGATAAATGTTATGTATTATTGTATATGTTTCCTTATATATTTATTAGATGTTTATGTTTCTCAACAGGAAAGAATTGCCTTGCTTATTTAGATAATCACATTAAATGTTGTTTAAAAAAACAAAATAACAAAAAACACACAATACATTTTTACTGAGAATACTAGCATTAATATTGCCACACACCTACACATCCATGACATTCAGGTATTTGTCCAATCTCTGAGGTCAAATGAAAGTAATTTCTCTTTCACAACACACTTATCTGTGATGATTAGGAATCCATTCTAACTAAGAGTTTTTAATCACTGCCTCTAACTTAATTACCATGTTATTATGCACAGTGGAGTCATGATGGGTGAATGGTTAGTGTGACCGCCTTGGAATCTACAGGTTGCAGGTTTGAGCCCTGTCGCTGCCTGCTGTTTGTTTCTGAGTGGCTAAAGTCCTTGGGCAAGATTTGAACCACAACTGTGCCTCAGTCAACCCAACTGTATAATTGGGGACCTGGTAGGATGTAGGTTGCAATGTGAAGGCTTTAATCCTATGCGCTTAAATGTGGGAAAGCGCTATATAAGAACCCAACATTATTATTACTATTATTATGTAAGCACAATATTTGAATATGGGACAAGCTCACAAGATTTAAATTTAAATATAAATTTCTTCCTCACAGAAAACTTGATGATCCAGCTATATGATGTGAGAACAACAAACAAATAAAGAAAACTAGGTGAGAATAATTTTATCTTACATGCATTTCTGTAATGCTGGGGAATCAGAAAATTCATGTTCACCAATCATGCATTTAGCACTCTAAAACAGAGTTCTGGTTTGGAAGAGGCTTGTTGTATACTGGGGCTGAGCATTAATAGATTTCCAGGTTGTAATCAGGTATCATATCTGAAATATTCACCAGTAGAGAAGTGTCTAAGAAGTATGTTATTTTATACTTACCAATAAAAAGTATAAAATCACATTATTAACAACAGAATTCACACTGTTAATACAGAGAGGTAACCATTTCAAGAATCTGCCCAAGCAATCAAGTATTTTTTTTGTTTTATTACTGTTTATTTTTCTCTCATAGAACAAAAAACATTTATAAGTACCAGGTATTACATTCGCATCAACCACTTTCATAAGTTTTAATATAGTACATAAATAATGTGTATGAATCTTATTTGAGTAAAATGATATTCTGGTGCAATGATTTAGTCAGAAACTTGAAAAAATCTTGACAGATGTTGTCATGCACTGTCTGGTAAATACATATCTCATTCTGACATATATGAGTACAAATGTCCACTGTTCTGCCATGTTTGTTCCAGTTCAATATTATTAGGTTTAAATTAATGTCCTTGTCTTCTTCTACATTTTGTCATCTTTTCTATTTGAAACAAGATGTAGCTGCTGCCATAGCTGTAGCTTTGAAAGTTTTTCCAGTCACTAACTGCAACAAAAGAGTTTTAATTTATCATTACATTTTACAGAAAATTCCTTGAATAGACTGTGTTAGTAGAAGGTTTCACATGAAGGCACAGTTTTAAAAAGTCTCACCAATACACAGTCTCTCATAAAGTTAGTGTTTATTGGGGCAGTTATTTGTAAATGCAATGTCCAAATATGGTATATTCATCCACAGACAAGTGATTTATCATCGCAGGAACCTACTTATACTCTGTTTACATCTCTATAACAGTTGGGGTTCACTGATTGGATGAACAACTTTTTGTGCTTATTAAAGGAATTTGACCAGATATGGTTTAGTTAAACACCACATTGGCATCTAGACTGCTGCCAGGTATCATGAACTGACAGACTAACACTTGGCAATGACCATAACAGGTGTGTGCAATTTAAAATGATAATGTCTTTATATTGATCAATATGTAAAGATGTTCCTATAAAAACAAAGTTGAACACAATCACAATAGCATAGTGTAGTGTAGTCATTAGTCAATCATAGCACAGTATAGAACAGTTCAGTAGGGTATGGTACAGTACTGTACAGTGCAATACAATACAGTATAGCATAGCTATAGTATAGTATAGTATAGTATGGTATGGTATGGTATAGTATGGTATAGTATGGTATAGTATGGTATAGTATAGTATGGTATGGTATAGTATAGTATAGTATAATAGTATAGTATGGTATGGTATAGTATAGTATAGTATAGTATAGTATAGTATAGTATGGTATAGTATATTATGGTACAGTACAGTACAGTACAGTACAGTACAGTACAGTACAGTACAGTATAGTATAGTATAGTATAGAATTCAATAGTATAGTATATGGTATAGTACAGTATGGTACAGTACATTATAGTATAGTATAGTATAGTATAGTATAGTATAGTGTAGTATGGTATAGTACAGTACAGTATAGTATAGTATAGTATATATATAGTATATAGTATAGTGTAGTATAGTGTAGTATAGTACCGGTATAAGTATAGTATAGTATAAGTATGGTATAGTATAGAACAGTATAGTACAGTACAGTACAGTATAGTATAGTATAGTATAGTATAGTATAGTATAGTATAGTATAGTATAGTATAGTATAGTACAGTACAGTATAGTATAGTATAGCATTGTATTGTATAGAATATTATGGTACAGCGCAATGCAGTAGAGAAATCTGTGATTGTGGGGATGTAGATGTAAGGACAGTTTGCAAACATTTAGGTGTAAGGAAACATCATGGTGAATATTTTGGTGTATGAACACATTGCGGAAAGCATTTAGCTGTAGTGAAAGTGAGCCAATGTAATACCGTGGAGCTATTGTACTTCTTGTCACAGTGTAGTCAAACATGTATTAAAGAACTGCTATAACAATTAATGCTCATTGTGTTGTGATCCACATATTTTTTCAACATTAGTTCTTATGTTTATCCATTAATTTTATAAATTATTTATTTTATGCCATTCACAGGTATAAGTGAAACTTGAGATAGGGGAGCTGAGGAAAAAACAATTGATACTGTTTAGAATGGGAGTAATAAATCAAACAAGGTAAATATATGACAAGTCTAGTTGTAAATTGGTCACGTAAGAGAATTTCATACTACATTTTGGGAAATAGTTTCTGCATTAGTGAACAACATCATTGTGTGGACAAATTTTAGGAAAATAACACCCTAGAAAATTCTGACATTTTTTGTAGACTTTGCTTTCGGGAGAGTCAGTCATATCATACTTTCACATCACAAAAGTTTCACATTTTTGCAAAGAAACACCAATTTGAATCTTACTTCACATGTTCATTGTTCTGTGATGCCTCATGGGAGTCAACAAACATGCACATACATTTGATGAACAAGTAAATATTCATGACACCTTCGTACTTATTACTTTAAAAAAGTCATGAGTATTTATTGTTTATCTAATATTGTTTGTTAACTCTGATGAGGCAATACAATAATTGTGAAACAAGTTAGTTTGGCATTTCTTGGCAATCTTGTGAAACCCAAACCCAAAGTTTTATGAAAATGGCCTTATTACCTGGAGTGAGTATTCCCTTTTAAAGAATTTCCTGTGATTAAAAAACTGACAAATGATATTTTTATAAGAATGTGGAGGTGTCATAACAACTATGAAGCATATTACCTGAAATACACATTTAGTTCAGTATCCAAAAAGTTGGCATTTAATCAGGAGTGTTTATCAATCTACAGGAACAAACAAGAAATGACAGTGAAACAAGAAACTAGTAGTAAACAATGTGGCTTTACAAACAGTCAGATACACAAACTAAATGTAGACAAAAAACACTCAAACTGTTTCTTAGAACAGAAAGATTTGGGAACCATGACATGTACAACAAAAAGGGAAATTCATGGTATGACCATCAAGTGTCCAACACATTAATAAATGTTCAACACATAATTTTGGTGGGGAACTACAAATAAAATTCACTTTAGATAAAACTCAGATAGATTTACCTGCTTGCTGTCATTAAGAAAAGCATTGATGTATAGGAAATGTCTTGACTTACTTAATGTTAAGTGTGACTGTCTAGAGGTACATATTTTAATCCTTATTTAATATGATATTATGTTTCATGTCATCAATATCATAATAATAGAAGAATCTATAACACTTGATACTATCTTGATTGATAATTCATTGTCAGTAAAGTTGGAATGTTCTTTCTTTTAACAGATCAGGTATGTCAAATTGGTTGGTGCTTTTGGATTTTACGAAGATAAACAAACAGGCCTTAGACTACCTCTTACAGATTGGCTAGGTGTGAGAGAGTCAAACTGATAAAGACAATCACCTCAAAAGAGCCTGTCACTGTCAACTGTACATATTTCAAGCCCCTAAGACTCTAATACCTGTTGCAGTCATAAATAATTTTGTTAACTGACTACAGTTTATGAATGTACACATGTAGACAGTGATACTTTATTTGTTTGTGACTGGCATGAAATGTATGTCTGTGCATAGGTTATCATTCCCACAAATCTTTGTCACAATATATATGTGTATCAAATTTGTGTTGTTACACATACATGTCAAAAACAGTGGAAAAATCTTGTTAGTCTTCATTAGTCAAGAAGTTTGAAAACTTCAAGTTATTGTTACTGATTAAAGTGTATGACATCAATAAGCAATACTTCATAAATATAAATTATGGTACACAGTTTAGCATAGAGACTTATCATCTCCACAATATAATGTTGAAAGTTTTTTGATATACATGTAATACACCAAATCAAGTCCCCACATTATGTAGTTTGATGTATCACTACTGATTATAGCTTAATGTATTTGGGTTCATACTCTCCTGAGTTTATATGTACATAGACAAAGAGTATTATGAAAGAAAGGCTTGAAATTAAAAAAATACTGTTTACAGTACTATTGTTGTGAAAGAATGTGTGAAACATTTCTTGAATGATGGATTATGATCATCACAACTTGTCACTGAACAAAGTGAACTTTTCAAAATGTAACTACATGTATGGTACAATGTGCTGTCGTCTGTTAATGGTACATTGTATAGCCAGAGAACTTTTTTATTTTATTTTACTACACCTATACAATTAGTCATATTAACGTATTGTGATATCTTCAGAAAATAATTTTGAAAGCAAAGTATTTTTTAAAAACGAAAATTTAGTGCAGACTTTTACAACTTTGTATGAATCTCAAAGGGGCACAGACAGAGTTTAGACAGTTTTTACTTTGGTTAGTAATAAAAAATACTTGACATAAAACCATGGCTAAACTTATCAAGTATAGTGTTTACAACTATTCATGTAGCCATGATATGTCACTTTTTGCCAACCATCCAACTCATGTGTTGTTCATGTAATGACAGGGATTTCCTCAGATTTGTTTTTGATACGTACCAACAATTATATCATCAAATCTTTCATATATTATATCTAAATACCAGGATTGAGTTATATCAGTATCAAGTAATGAATGAGTGTGCTTCAGTAAGTAGAATACAATATGTAACACTTCATAGGCAACAAAAAACTGTGTCCAAAAACTCTTAACTCAGCCTGTGCCCCTTTAAGCCTACCTTGGGTAGATTTTAGTAAAAAATAATTAGGATACAAGCGTAATATGACAATATCACATTATCAAATCCGTTTTTTGTTGCATATATGTTGATGTATATACATTTACAGTTTACGCAGTCAAACTTGCTACATGTTCAAAACTGTAATTTGAAGAGAAAGAATGAACAATGCGAGATTGTGAAATAAAATAGTTCAATGTGAGATAATAAAAAAAAACCGACAACACATAAGTGACTATGGTGATTTATGAGAACACTTGATTTTGTGCATGTAATGATATTTATCAGATGTATTGTTATTAAAATATCAAAAAATTGGTAACTTTTCAAATCAAATTTAGAAATATGAAGTGTCTTTACTAATTGGTAGACAAAGTTTTATGATGTAACATTCAGTGACTTTTGTAAAAATGCTATCTATATAAATTGCATCTACTGATCTAGAATAAATATTGTCACTTTGAGTTTGATTGACATGTGTAAGTTTGTGTGTCTTACCTTTGAGCGTTTACACTTCATGGCCCCAGGTACAAACACATATACTTGAGTTTTGTGTTGCTTTTATCCAAGATCAAAACTAGGTATACGTGTAAAACAATGTTTGTAGCACATTTTCTGAGACCATGATGTAGAAACGATCGAGTATGGCAGAACAGCTGATGAACGTTGACCTGTGTGTAGCAGACGTCGACTCACATGATGATCGTACTTGGATCCGGAGATAAGCCACAGCCAGAGTGATGTATAATTCTGACCTACTAAACAAAAAATAATCGTCCCTGCCCCCAAAATATGAGGTTTTGAACCCCCAAAACCGGCCAAAACCCCCCGTATAACCCCTTCTCAAACTGAGGAATTGTGGGTAATTTTCGAGGTCAGGGGTCCACAGTAACACTCGCGGTACGGCGAAGGTACACTAGTGGTACGCCACGCGCAGTAACAGAGCAGAGAGTTACGCTACGTAACTCCAACTCTCAGTTACGGAACGGAGTGTACTGCCGATGTAACTCTCTACACTGAGTAACTCGGCGGAGTGTACTTCTGAAAGATCTAGGTATACCCTTGTACCAGAGAAGCGAGTACCAGCGAAGGTACACGGGAGTACATCTAGAGTTACGCTTGTGGGGAATTTGCGTGTGTAAGAGTCAAATTTATTTCTCCATGTTCCTAACATAAAAGTTCTAGTTGTCACCTTGAAAGTATAGTGATGTCATCATTTGAAATACAATTTGCTGTAAATAAATGATCTCTCACCTAGATTCATTGTTCTAGAACACACGGTGAACTTTCTACCAGAATATTTAAGATTGAGATTCAAGATCATGCCTTATGAAAATTGTTCACGTGTAAGACAAGTGTTGATCACGCCATTGTAAAATTAAGTATTGATTTGAATTCGATAATCAACAAGTTATCTTGTTTACTAGTACTAATCGATGTTGTTTAACCAAAACACTTGACAATTGTTAGCTACTAGAGATAAATGTATTAGTACAGGATTAGTAGATAAATCAACATATTATTAGATCACGCTGTTGTTAGCTCCTGTTTGTAAGTAAGTAGTACAAAGGTGAATCATACGATGAGTTTGGTAAAATATGCCAAAATTCCAAATATGACATTTCCGGATGGTAACACTATTACTAATAGTATTAGGGACGCAGGCCGAATTTATACGTACAAGTATTTGGGCACGGCACTATTTTTGCTGCATATTTAAAAGTACCCACCGTATTGTACTTACTGAAGCACATACACTTAACCACCACTAGTAATCGACTGAACTCAAACAAGGTATTAAGATATAACTCATAAATGATCCGATGACGTAATTTATTATACGTATCAAAAATATTCAGGAAATCCGTCCGATGCAATCAACTGTCCTTTCATTCTTTCTTTCTTTCTTTCTTTCTTTCTTTCTTTCTTTATTTCTTTCTTTATTTATTTATTTATTTATTTATTTATTTATCGGATGACCAACGGGAGCCTCTAGCCCCATTTCTAACCATGCCAGACGATTGTCGTAATGTTATAGAAGACATTAATCGACATTAACAATTTACACAACATACTAGAATGTGGTTTTTGTTTAAATATTGTACTTGGCTAATAATGCTTACAAATCAACTTGTGCTACTTTAAGTTTTAAAAGTAAAATTTCTCCAGTTAGTGATATCGAAGACAATCAACTGTAAAGAGAGTTCATAATTATGTGTGGGTGGTATACGTGTCTTCGTTGCTGGTCATACCGTTTGTATTTGTGGGTGGTTTCTATCGATATTCTCTGTGCTAATGCGTCTGTATGTTGACATGTATCATTACCAAGTACTGTTTCTTCATTTCTGGTCATCAAAATGTCCCCCCCCAAAAAAAATAAAATAAAAACATATACAAATACCACAAGAAAACAATAAATATTTTATACAAATATCCACCTTGTACTAAAGCTGATATATAACAATACATCATGTAATGTTTTACCAAAACTTTGAAAGAAAGTATATATGTGTCTGAGTACATGAAGATACAAATTAAAGTATTGTCACTCTAGAGTCGAGAATACGTCTGTTAAAGTGACACAGGCTGAGTTCATAAGTTTTTTGCTGAAGTGGAAAATATTTACAAAAACTTCGATTAAAATATTCTAGTATAAGGTTAATGTCAGTGCATGCCTTCTATATATGACGTTACAATTTCTGTTCTGGTAGTGTTAGAACTGTTGATTGCATAGTAGTGAGTTCCTGAACATTTTTGATACTATAATAAATTACGTCATTGGACTGCTTATAAGTTATACCTTAATACACCAGGTTTGAGTTCAGTCAATTGCAAGTGATAGTTAAGTATACATCAGTAAGTAGAATACTGTGAGTACCTTTTAATATGCAAATTTCATTTCAAAAACACACATAAATTCAGCCTGTGGCCCTTTAAATATGTATATAGCAGCTTTGTATGGAACGATATGAAATTCAAACTATTTCTGGTCACACAGATATTACTAAGCTTAATGCTGGTTGCACCTTTTTTACACAATTTTTTTATATTTGTGTGTTTCAGTAAATCGAAGTAATAGAAGACACTTTCTTGACTTGTGTAAGTCATAATTGGTCTCTGTCCCGTAATTTATGACGTCACAAGGCTAAAGCGTGTGATTTTTTTTAGTAAAGTCTTATTAGGTTTTCCTGTCGGCGAAATAGTAACCATAACTACGACAGGGAATGAACGTACGTTTATGAAGTGTTGCCAGTCAATAAATGTTCAGTAATACACCCACGCCCTCACCCCACCCCCGGCCATGAATTAGGTATTGAGATGTTTAAAAAATGACAATATCTGTATACAATGCCAAATATTGGGTACGGCATTTAATTCCCTTTTTGTATTTTCACAATTCTAGAATACGCGTTGACTTGTAAGCATCTATGTCAGGACGGTAATCTCGCAGATTATAGCTACAGGCGTATGTCACAGGGCATGATGCCTACGGTACGGGAGTTTTACTCGAGAGGGGGGGGCTACTCCCGTTATTTGAGTATACGTATATATGTCGCCTTTTGGGGTGCGTTTTCTTATAGCATAGCCCTTTGGTCTAAAATGGGGTCTGTTTTTCCCGAGCTGAAGAGTCTAAAACGGGATCCACTTTGCATTATTTTCGATTTTCCTCGGTCTAAAATGTCTTTGGCAACCAGTCTGTCTCTCTGTGTCTCCATTGTCTCTTACCAAATCATAACTCTCATTATTTGCCCCAAAATTCCTAAGGAAAATATATTTAGGTCTAAACTTTCATCTTTTAAAAACCTGTAATGGTCTAAAATGAGGGTATTGATTTTTGGTCAAAGTGAGTCTAAAATGGAGCTGGGTTTCCAGCACTGGCCACACAACCCTACCAGAGATTGCCACTGGTATCGCCCCAGGGAGTTTAACAGCCATAAGATGAAATCGTTTGACAGAACAGCACTAAATTGTGCAATTTTATTTATACTCTTTGTGTGTTTGTGAATACGGGTCCATTATTTCCAAGATAATTGAATTCGCATTTGCAATGTGTACACCTAAGAATAGAAGTCACAGCTGGAAGGTTCATGAATAGTTCTACTATACAAAAACAAGGGTAGAGTGTCTGTATGTACAAACATGACTACCAGGTGAAGTACGTACACGTGTCAGTGTCTGTCTGTCTGTCTGTCTGTCTGTCTGTCTGTCTGTCTCTCTCTCTGTCTCTGTCTCTGTCTCTCTCTCTCTCTCTCTCTCTCTCTCTCTCTCTCTCTCTCTCTCTCTCTCTCTCTCTCTCTCTCTCTCTCTCGCTCTCTCTCTAGATCTCTGTCTGAGTTTTTGTATGTACATTAGTGTGTGAGGTTATCCGTGCGTGTCTTAACCACCTTTTTTTGGTCTGAGCTTGCGTGTACGTGTGTTTTTGGGGATGTCAACGATTCAAAGTCCATTGGACTGGTTGCCTTAATATTTGCTCGAATGTTAATTATGTTGTTTAGTTGGGAAATTGTTCAAAAGATACTAAAACCATAGGTTAGCAATTTTAATTTCTCTAATCTAACAAAGTGTGTTTTTAGTCAAAGAGTATTCAACTCAAACGCTCATGAGTGTACATACCCAAAGTTTTTAGTTCAAGGCTAGGTTATCATACCATGAATATATGTGTGTGGATATAGGCTGGGCCAGAGTGTCAACAACCCATTTATGTACTAGATTGCATTGTATTTGATGGAGTGCTAGATGGTGTAATGTAAGATGAGGGACAATAGATAGAAACGGTGATAAACATGACCACGCCCAAGGCAACTACATTTCTGAAGTGTTCCAACTTTACAGTCGAAGTCTTTTAGGTTACTGACTACAGGTGAACATTTAAAAAAAATGTTTTGTTAGATATTATATAATTTACTCGTAATATTATACACCTGAGACAGTATTGAATCACCTAAACATATTTTTGTAGCTGTATACATGATAAATCAAATAAAATCAAATTGATTTTCGGGGCCTCGCCCAAAAATCAGCGCCCTCAACGGCGATCATGATTTCAACCTGTTACTGCAATATTTACGGATAAGATCAATTATAGATTGACATGCACAATATGTAATTATTGGTATTTTAACAATTTACAGCGAATAGATTGTGGTGGTCTGATCAAAAACGATACTACGGTTACAAATTTAACTAATGTAATTTTATTATGGTGACTCAAAAGATTCAAAACCGAGCTTTCGCTCAAGATTTAAACTTGTCACTACGTCACCTGCGGATAACACTGACCACTATTTAACAGATGCAATGTCTTTTTGTAAGTAACTAACCAATTATTTGTGACTATATTTAGTTACTTGATGAGAAAAAGATAACCCCAATTGCATCTAGTGTGTGTTTTAAGTGCTTCCCGTTGCAACGATTGATGACAGACACTTGAAATATTAGCGTCCTATAGAACAACGAAATACAAACTGTACAGACGTCTTTAATTATTGTTACGCTATTAAACTTATAAAACCCATCCACTGAGTTAAAGGGGCACAAGTTGAGTTTAGACTTCGTTGCGGTGAGGGAGGGGAGGGGGGTGCAAATTAGTTCCTGTTACTGAACTCGTAGTATTATCCTATTTATCTGAATATAGAACTGTTAAACGATCCGATGACGTAATTTATTATACGCATGGAATGTGTCGATGAATTAAATCAACTGTTCTAAGAATGGCAGAAGACAATTGTAATGTCATAGAAGATATACATCGACATTTCGTTATACTAGAGTAGTTTATTCAAGGTTTTATGTCCGAGTATTTTCACTCGAGTAAAAAAATTATAAATTCAGCTTATGCCTCTTCAGTTTAATACTCTTATACCACCAACAACAACAACAACAACAACAAAAATAACAACAAATAACAACAGAGAAGAAATGTATTTGTGTACAATATATCATTAACAACATTTTTTGAAAATATTTCTTTATTTTCTCTTTCCGAATTTGTAAAAAGGTCGCAAGAAATTTCCAAACAAATATATGGTGGTGTAATAATTAGAGAGAAACCAAAAATGCGTTCGTATGTGGGCTTTAAGAGTTTATTCGGAGTTGAGAAATATGTACACTTGAATTGTGAAGTTCTTCAAACCTTTGCATGTTTTCGTTGTTCATGTCTGCCATTAGCTATTGAAGTTGGTAGACGTGAGTGAGGGTATACACTGTAGAGTTAGATTTTGTAAGGTGTGAAAAACAAATATAAAGGTAGAAGATGAGTATCATTTCATGTTTGAATACTCAGTGTACAATGATCTGAGGATGAAATATATTCCTAAAGATTTTGCACTGTACGCTAATCTTTGTAAATTGAACCCTTTAATAGTGCTCCAAGGATGGCGTCATTAGAAACTTGTCAATGTATATTCATATTGAAAGACTTCAAGTTTTCAGAGCCGTAAGGAAAGCTTGTCTAATAACTGCCGACTCTGTATACATAAACACTTTATTTGAAATTATTTACTTTTATTTATACATTTATGTTGTACTTTCAACTTTTGTATCTTATATAATTAATAGTCTTGATTTAAAAAAATTCAAAGTGTAACATCTATGCAAATGTAAATAAAATGCTTTATTTTCTCTTACAAGCAGAGCACACGTTCGGATATTATGTTATCGTCAATAGCCAGGTTTATCGTCTTCCTCCTGGTTCCTATCTGGACTGCGTCGCAAGTGAATGGTCTAGATGCAGGTAAGGGTATATATGTGATAATTATAATTATGTAACGAATCAGTTGTCAGTTATGAGGAGAGTAGTGGGTGTTGTGATCTCATCATGATAGTGGGTCTCACAGGACAGAAGAGGAAATCAGTGTGATGACGTGACAATATATATTGGGGATAATTATGTGTTGGAGTGGGGACTTGACCTAGGTCAAGGTAATCGATAGAACACCCGTCTTTTCTTCGAACGTCTTGGCTCATGAGTTCTATCAATTAGATCCGAGCAAATTTGATTAAGTCAGTGCCTTCGTACTTTGACAGGAGTAGTGGGAAACAACCAATGCCATTAAAATTATCGATATGCATGGTGACAGCGATGGGATAGCCTCATAGCCTCGCGATCGGACTCGTGTCCGTTATTTTCATTTTGACAGCATTTAACCCATTTTTTTTTAAAAAGAAGATATTTGAACTTGGATGATAGTAGTAAATTGGGGGATGGTAATAAATTGGCGGAGGTAGTAAATTGGGGGATGGTAGTAAATTGGGGGAGGTTAAATTAGGTCTTTACAAAATTGTGAATCTGAGGAGGGCAACATTTTACGCAAAATACTGTATCTGATTTCCACCCCCCCACCCCCCTACTCCCATATCGTCAGCAGCGTCAGATATGGGTGAGAGTATAGAACTAGTGGCAATATCTATATAGTTTTTATTTCCGATGATGGAAGCAGTAATTTTTAAAATTTAGTATAGTATAGTTTGGAAAAAAAAGAAAAAAAATCCATTCACGTTTCCCAGAGCCTTTGACAAACGACAAAAACCTGCAGATCGATATTGAAATAAAATGAATAGAAACATTGCAAGCATATCTATTTTATCTTTATAATTTGTTTAGGTTTGGTTTGGTTTAATTTGATAGTATGTAACCCCCATGGTGTCTGGGGATCTTTGAACTCAGACGGACAATACGATATACATCACGTGCATGTGTTTGATCATTTCTCGGTACTACCAATTCACTGAAGATTTAGTACTATAAATGACAAATCTTACTTGAGTATCATTTATTTCTTCTTAACGACGTATAAACAGGACAACTCTCTCCTGAAACTATAGCTACATTGTACACTACAACCGAACTGAGATCTAACTCTTATACCATTTAATGGGGTGGATCCTTCTTTAAGAAACCAGATTTAAACTGAATGCCTTCCGTAAGGAATTTCATGATTTATGCAAGAAATTTAGCTCTATATCTGTGATTCGTCAAGTCCCAATGAAAGTTAGTTGTCAAAAATGTTGTTGAAATGCCCGCCACACCTCCTATTCTCAGCACAGGAAAGCTTGCCATCCTCGACTTCATTCAGCTTTAGTGATCCCCTACATACCCGGGATATGGCATGTGCGTGTTGAACTTCCTTCTGTCCCACCACGAATTTACACATTCCTTTCATCAAGTATACGGGAAAATTGTCAAGATTTTGATGAGTGGCACGCCCTCACTGTACACTAATTATATAGAGGTCAGTGTATAGGTCACCATTATTGATACATTTTCGCGAAATTCTCTTCCTAGGCCATGCGCGATGCGAGGCTTGGTCGATTTTCCATATTTTGACCACACACATTTGGGTATAAATTATAGATTATTACACTTGATAAATATGTGAGTGTATTTATATCCTGAGATACAGAGCTAGATAAATGATTATGTACAATCCTTGCAAAAAACAGCAGTAGTTTGTTATCGAGAGAAATCGGAAAAGAACACGGTAAAAAGGAGATGGTTCGAGTCAATAAGCTTATAATACTTCCTAAACTTCTAATCGAAAATCTAAAAAGACACGATTTCTCTTTATTCATCTGTGCATTAGTGTGTGAAATTTGAAAATGATATGTCCATATTTGACGAAATTGAAACAATTATAAATATTTCACCTGTTTGTGAACTCCACACTCATTGTAAACCTATTTTAAGGCAAAGAAAAAAAATTGTTTTCTGGTGAGTTTGAATCACTTAAATACCCTGCCTCGGTCTCCTTTTTTCTCGTGTTTGTCCAGCCAATGCAGAGTGCAGATCCAAGGGAAACACAAAATAAGGTTGGCACGAAACCCATGAAAACAGAGTCTTTCTCAGTAGTGTAGAGCTATGTAGAGCACGAGTATAAAGTTGGCATCAGATTCAGATTCAGGTAGCGTCATAGTGAGCATCAGATAGCCTCAGATCCGAATACACCCGACGGCAGTGAAGCAGAATCCTTCCCTGTAGTCTCAACGGTATTATTTCAAGTTTGAGTCCGTCGGGTGTCTTCGGATCTGAGGCCATCTGACGCTCAATATAACGTTCAAGATAACGCTACCAGAATCTGAATCTGAACCTGAATCTGACGCCAACTTTATACTCGTTCGATTGATTAATTACTCAAATTGGTCATTAATATTCATCGGATTATTATCAAAACCAAATCAGTTCTGGCCATTACCCTACGGAAGATGCCTCTGAAATTTCGTTTGAATTGATGCAGCCGTTTTTTCGGAAATCGTGATACACACACACACACACACACACACACACACACACACACACACACAGACACACAGACACACAGACTTCATCGGTATATTATCACCTTCCTTACGGAAGGTAAAAAGAAAGAATCATTGTGCATCACTTACTACTCCCACTTTGAAAATTGACTCAATGCAAGCAGAGTAAATATTAGATTTTGAAAGCAATTTATTAAAATTATAGATGTTTTTATACACCATCACCGTTTACAAACGATTATATTCCTAACATTATACTAGAATAATGATATGATTGACAGAATAATAATATTAGTGGTTATGTATTCAATTAGCCCAAATCCTATTTCTGGGCCTCAGTATCTTCCAAATCTTCCAGGAAACGTTCTGCTTTTCTCGTCAACAAGTCTTTCTTCAGGGCCTTCCTGTGTGATAAGCGAAAAACATAATTTGAATGAGTATAAAGATTTAAACATCATTGACAGATTAATAGGTTTAATGAACAATTGCTTATTGTCTGCCTCACTGAAGTTTGAATTCAAACAAAGAAAACAGTGGTTGGGGTGGTTGAATCTATACTCCGTTCCCTCTCCTACTCACTTTTCCTGCTGTGCATGCATAATTATGATACTGTCGGAATGTTACAGGCTGCGATGAATAGTAACGTTGTAAATGTATCTTAAACATTCCATGTATTTCTTCGGATGTAGCGAAATAATTTGACCAGAAATTCCTTAATCTGTTTTCATCTCTTGGAACTATTATATTCATATTTGATCTGAATAATTTTGTATTTATATTTGATCAATATAAATGTTCACAGATTTTGGTCAATTCCGGACAATTTTGTCATGTTTATGAAGACTCTTCACTAATGGAATTTAGCTCGTTAAAGACACAATTTGCCCATCATGAGTCATCGAAATTGAAATTAAGTCTTTTACAGTAGGTCAGTCTCAACAAATTTGTTCTTTTGTTCCTGGTCAGTCAAGGTCACCAAGAACTGAGTATATCTATATGAATTCGCGCTGGTTACACATTCACCGATTAGAGTTTAATTTTATTACTTATTAATTACACAGACGTTACTTATCCTACTTTGTGGTGACATTTCTCGTTTTATCAAACAACTATAATGATTATTTATGTTGTATTCAGGAAAATGTTCAAATATTGCAAACTTGAATGTGTAAAATTATTATACCGTATATCTCTTGGTAAGATTTTTGACTTCGCTTCAATTTTACCCCACAATTGACGACTTTGGCTCCAGCAAGTCTAAACCATCTTTGTGAAAGCACAACTCCAACTCATACAGTTAATTGTGTGTTACTAGTAGTTTACACTCCAAAGGCATTTCAGTTTGTCACTTGAGTTTAAAGAGTGCACACCAACAATTAGCACAAAGACTAGACTGTCGACAGTCGCTCGCGCCTTTTTTTCCCTACGTTTTATCTAAACTTAAGTCGTTGCCGCGCTCCGATCCGGCGCAATACTACTATAATCGGATACTGATATCGAGGGCCGAAGACCCGGCCTGACCCTTAGATAAAACGTAGGAAAAAAGGCGCGAGCGACTGTCGACAGTCTACACTAAAGATGGTAAGAAATATTTGATTAACAAAGTAATAAATACATGTAATTGTTGTGGTCATCTTTTAATTAGCCATACATGTATATATCCAGACGTTGACAATAGCAAACTTACATCATATCTTGCAAGACTTCCTCTTCTACTTCCATCTCCTCCTGAGTTTCTTTTTTGTTCGGCATTTTACTTCTTCGTCTCCACTCTTCGCTATCTCTAACAAAAAATGACAGCACCAGTGCCAAACTCAGCAACAAAACTAAGGCTGTCTTCATTGTTATCTTTGTATCTGAATGAGAGTGAGAAAATTGTCCTTCATGTTATATTGGATTATATTCGAACACAAAATGTTTAATACGGAAAGAAGATATGATACACGCATCGATGCTGAAAGTATATTTTATAGTTTGTGTTATCTGTAAATATGAAATCAGCAGATGTAGATATATACTAGTAGTTGTAGGCTAAAAGATTTGTCGTTGTGGGCGCTCCTCCTTACAACCCAGTCTCTTACAAAGGCCAGACAAAGGAACAGTAGTTCTAATTGGTTTTTATTATTATTAAAACGTTAGTACGGACGCACAGGCCAGAGAAGAACAAAAATACAGAACAGCTTAAATATTAAATAACATCAAAATACAAACAGCAAAATATCAATGTAAAATCTCAAGCCAGGGGGCTTGACGCCCACCCAACCGTACATCACATGGAATTTAATCAGAGTATTTTGACTGTCAAAAAGACATAACATAAACATAAACGCCGCCTTTGTTCTCAAAACTGAAAGAGAATATATTGCATTGAAAACCATCTCCGCAACGCATTGTTGTAACAAACAATTATATTTTGACATACTAATTAGGCCTAATAAAAAAAAACATTGTTTGGTTCCTTTTATACCCGACCCCCACCTAGCCGATCCTAAACTTTTTTTCTCGTATTCGAGAAAAAAAATGAAAATTGTGAAGTCTCGCAAGAAATAGTGGATGCGGAAACTGACATTAACTTAAAAAAGGCAATATAAAACTATTCTTCCAATCTGTAATACATCTGATGAAAAGAAACCACTGACACAGAGACCATATTGAAAACAACTGAAAACAATAATCAATCAATAAAATTATTTAAAAAACAAATCTACCTACTAAACCTATTCTAAAATTGAATGTAAAGTAATCGGAACCATACAATTTGTTACGCCTTACATTAAAGTCACACCAACATGGTTCCCGTATATGTTATTGCAAAAAGTTGTAAGGGGACGCAGTTTCACCGATATAGTACATCCAGAAAACTCTCGGAATACAAACTTGGCTCTATCACAAATTTAAAGTGCTCTACGCTGTTTCAAAATATCTTGTTTGTATTTCAAGTCACCAGTAAAAATATGCCTCAAGTAATTAAAACTCGAGAAAATGTCCACAAAGGTTGAATGACAGAAACTTTTCAAGTTGTGGACGACTTAAAGTGAGCACAGCTTGATTATCAGCATATAATGTTCACAGAGATGTTTACTGAGGCCTTTGATAGATGGAGAGATGAGACATATATTGTCCGCATATGACAAATTATTTTAATTGCAACTCCATCCACTTCACAACCAACCTTAATAACGTTCGTCAAAAGGACAGGTACATTCAGTTTTGTGATGTCACACTGCTCTCCGAACTGGTTATGCATCTTGAACACAACTGAGGGACAAATCAATACTAGGCCATCCGTGTAAAATAGGTGGTTGCTGTGACACCCTAACATTTGCCTACTGACTGAAACATTTTGCTTAGTTCACAAAAGCAAACATTTGGAGACATTAGAATGTTTTTTTAAAATGACGTTAAAACATCAAAGCATTTACTATAAGAGTCAATATAGTCCATACGTTCCTACAAGACTGTTTGAACCTAACAACTATGAAGGCACTGCTAACAACGGGTTTAACAAAGTTTTTTTTCACGTTTTGGCGACATTGTCGGAAAAAAAATGTGCCAGGAACCAAACAATTAAGTGAACATTTCCCGCCCCAACATTTATGACATTACGAGGTAAAAACATGATACCAGGTAAACAAAAGAAAACATCATAAATGATTATATTGCGATAAGCTGATAACGATAGATAACACCAATAAATGATACTTACCGGCCAGTAACACAGACTTCACCAAGAAGTTTAAAAGTCAGAGAATAGAATGCAAACTTTGTGGGTTGTGCCTCGCTATATATAGGCTCCCTTACCTATTAGGCCATATAAAAAAAATATTGTGTTTCCGATAACTCGACCAACCCTAGTTTAAGCTCTCGACTCTAAAAAATTATTTTGCATGCAAAAAGGTAAAATGACAACAATTACTTCTATTTTAGTGTACACCTTCATGTCTTAGCCTCATCTATGGTCACTTAATAAATCGTATTCCAGAAAGAGACATGGACTACATCCGTTATAGTACAGTCTGCATAACGTGTTCGTCTACTTAACTTATAATTGACTTCATTTACTTCTTTTACACCTCATCAAACTCTCACGAAAGTATTGTGACCGAAGACTATCTTATATTGGTGTCGAAATAATCTAAAATAAATTAAAGTAAAATAAACTGAAATTCAGACTACCTACCCTATTTTCTGAAGTAATGTTATTGGAAACAACTATTTTTTTTTATTTTGCCTTATGCAAATACACATATGAGCAATCCACTAACAATGACAATCACCTGTGCTATTAATACGCATTTGCCTTGACTATTACTCCTTTAAAAATAAGAGTTAATGATTACCATTATAATGGTTGATTTTTAGCTACATATTTAGGAAATGCAAATGTGCTATTGTTTGGATCATGAATAGATAAGCTAGAAGAATTCAATGCTTTGTTTTAATGGGATTGAATAGACATTGTGTTTACGGCGGAAACCCGGATCAACAAAGCATTGATATGTAAATGTTCCGGATTTCTAATATTATATTTTTTTTATTTCCTTAAATTTCAAAGGAAAGTGATAATATACTGCCATCGTAACTATATATTGTTTCCTGTAGTACAATTGACAGGAAATAATCTCCAGTGATACACTTAACTTTTTGTATATTGAGCGGGCCATGTTCATGATAAACGTGTCAAGTTCAGGAACTGACGCGAAACTAAAGACAAAAGAAGGGTTGGTGAAACATCTCGCTAAAAGAATGGATTAAACCAAATATTAATAAGTCCACGTCAGCGATATACGGGTACATAAAGTGGATGTGAGATTTAATAAGCAGTCTTGAAATGACTTGAAAGTCGTGAAAGCGTAGAATATGAATTGTACTATGGGTGTATATGTAGAAAAGTCCAGTGACTATTAATGGTAGACCATTCGATATCCTGGGGGGGGGGGGGGACTTGGAAGATTGGCGGAGAGTCATTATTTTTTTCCCACCTGCTTGCCTGTGAATTATTTTTTTTTCTCCTTCGCCTATGCTGGCAACTTTTTTTTCTTTCCTTCTTTGATGAGATATCCAGATTTTTTTTTGCGTCAATGTTGAACACCTACTTTTATTGCCACAATTTTCTGTTTGGTTTTTGCACAGGGTAATACAGAGAGTAAAAAGATGCTGTTCTATCACACACAGATTATATTTAGAAAACTAATCGGAAACTTGATTGGTGAGCTAAAACATTCAGACAGGCCGGTCAGTTTCTCCAGCCTGGGGGGGGGGGGGGGGTCAGTGTTTTTTTCCATTCGGCCGACAAAAAGTCACTGACCTCCGTGAATAAAGTTTAGCTGTAGAGGGAAGAGCTGTTGAGACTGGGATATGTCCACCTCTTTGTGTGAGTGTGTGTACGTGTATGGGGATGGGTTCTAGGGGGTCTCTCTCTAGAAGCCCTGGAGGATTTTTACTCCTCAAGGCAATTTTCAGGCTATATTCACAGACACTTTCAGACAATAATTTGCAATCTTTACAAGACAGCTCTAAAATGTAACCAGATTTTAAACTGAATGCCTTCCGTAAGGAATTTCATGATTTATGCAAGAAATTTAGCTCTATATCTGTGATTCGTCAAGTCCCAATCAAAGTTAGTTGTCAAAAATGTTGTTGAAATGCCCGCCACGCCTCCTATTCTCAGCACAGGAAAGCTGGCCATCCTCGACTTCACTCGGCTTTCGTGATCCCCTACATACCCGGGATATGGCATGTGCGTGTTGAACTTCCTTCTGTCCCACCACGAATTTACACATTCCTTAAATCACTACGGGAAAATTGTTAAGATGTTGTTGAGTGGCACGCCCTCACTGTACACTAAATATATAGAGGTCAGTGTATAGGTCACCATTATTGATACATTGTCGCGAAATTTTCTTTGTAGGCTAGGCGAGGCTTGGTCTATTTTTCATATTTTGACCACACACATTTGGGTATAAATTATAGATTATTACACTTGATAAATATGTGAGTGTATTTATATCCTGAGATACAGAGCTAGATAAATTATCATTATGTACAAGCCCTGCAACAAACAGCTGTAATTTGTTATCATGAGAAATCAGAAAAGAACACGGTAAAAAGGAGACGGTTCGAGGTCAATATAATACTTCCTAAACTTCTAATCGAAAATCTAAAGACACGATTTCTCTTTATTCATCTGCGCATTAGTGTGTGAAATTTGAAAATGATATGTCCATATTTGACGAAATTGAAATGGTGATAAATATTTCACCTGTTTGTGAACTCCGCGGTCATTGTAAACCTATTTTAAGGCCAAGAAAAACAATCTGGTGAGTTTGAATCACTTAAATACCCTGCCTCGGTCTCCTTTTTTCTCGTGTTTGTCCAGCCAATGCAGAGTGCAGATCCAAGGGAAGCACAAAATAAGGTTGGCACGAAACCCCTGAAAACAGAGTCTTTCTCAGTGTAGAGCTATGTAGAGCACGAGTATAAAGTTGGCATCAGATTCAGATTCAGGTAGCATCATATTGAGCGTCAGCAAGCCTCAGATCCGAATACACCTGACGGCAGTGAAGCAGACAGACAGACAGACAGACAGACAGACAGACAGACTGCTTTTATATACTAGTACATGATATAATGAATGGGAGTTTATGGGGTACGCCTTGAAGTACGTATATCCATGTAATTAACTTACGTGATGAATGAAAATTATAAAAAAAACATTAAACGCAATATAGTTCTAACTACGCCACTGACACATTCTCGTTTTTCAGACGTGGTTGTTCTTGAAACATTTGCGAGACACAAAGGACTGATGACCTTTGAACCAGGAGGAAATCCTAAGAATATGAGTGTCGTCTTGAAGTTTCGTAATACAGGTGCAGATGACATTCCTGCCAACCCCACCGGCGTGAACTTTGACATCAAAGCAGTGTTTTCACAGTCCTCTCTTTTGCCAAGTCTCAGTGACTTCAGTAACTCACTGACTGTGTATAGCATACTGTCCGATCAGAAGGCGGAACTATTGACGAATTCGCTAGACGTTTTTATGGAGCTTAACATTGAACTTGTGTTCCCAGTCGAGGGATGTTCTATTTATAGTCATCTGTGTATTGTGATGGAGAACAAGACGTATCGTGATCCTAACTTAGAGAATAACTATAGATGTCTAACGTTTGACGATTCCTTTTTTGGTGCTGGTGTAGCTGGGTGTCCCAGTGGTAAGTATTCACGTTTTCAGCGCTACTCTTAAAGGCGAAAAAATAACTGTTCGGTTCCGGTAACCCGATCCAACCGAGTTTTTCACTGCCGACCCTAAACTCCTTTTTAGGTAATTCAAAAAAAAAAAATGAAAAATCGAAATTTTTTGCAAAGTCGTTAGAGAAATAGTGAGATTTGATGACATTATTATCTTGTGATCAAACAACATGGCAGAATACAGTGTAGCGCACAATGTCTTGTCCATGTCATGCGGAAAGTCGATGAGAAATCTCTGGACCTCTACGTACATTGTAACAACTTGAACTTGGAAAAGAATTCCTACCTACCCACCCTGTTTTGACATTGAGCGTTATTGCAACCACGATACAATTTTTTCTTTTGCCCAACTCTGGGGCGGTCCTACAAAAGTCTGAGTACAAACTGCTCCGTGTCACCAATAGCAATACTATCTGCTTACCAACACATTGTTTCCCACCAAGCCCTATATACCAAAACTTTAACAACAAAATATGAATTCCAAAGAGATTCTATTCGTTCATGGTTTATTCGAAGATCATTACTTGACCAGGTAATATATATATATATAGAATCTATCGACTGATATAAATTACTGTTATTAAAATCTCACCCTTGGATTCTTTTTCAGAAGGATGCTATATCTTTTATTTTTTATCAATTACAGTATTGTGCTGTTTATAATTGTAATGAGATTGTTTCATTTAATTGTTTATTGCATAATTTATATTGGCTTACATGATTTCAATTGCTTAAATTTCCGCCCCTTTTCTGTGAATGCACGTGTACGTGAAGAATTTCTTTCTATTACGGAATATGTACATAGGACATATTCCCGTTGATTATCCTTGAAATAGATACAAACAAACAAACGAACGAACGAACGAACTAACGAACGAACGAACAACTCGATGATCTCATAAGTTCTAAGCAGTCCCGAATTAGTGCCGATGATATATGATGATTTTCAGTAAAACGTTTGAACTACAAAATCAAGACTGGGCATACTGAACACAATTTTGGTGGTGGTGGTGGTGGTGGTGGTGGTGGTGGTGGTAGTTATTGGGGAGGGGAGGGGTGTTGTTAAGGGTGCGAAGTATTGCTTATGACGTAATGACCCATCATACTGTACACTATTTTTACCCACAACTCTCTCCGATTTGTATGCTTCGATGTTCCGTATTTAATTCCTTAATTACAACATAACAGTTATATCTGAATAATGGATACCAGTAGTACGACTATTATAAAGAACCAAAAATAAAATAAGTTTCAAATTTAATTAATATGAAACGACGTTTAAATTAGGTGTTCCGTTGTAATCGCGCGAAATTTATGTGTTTGCTAAATCATGAAATGACTCTCTGTATAACCCAAAGTTTATGGACATACCTTTTATTACCAGGAGTAACGTTCCCCTTTAACTGCAACTCACCTTATCAAAGTTCATAGGTTGATTTTATAATTTGACTAATTTTGCAATATTTAAATTTTGGCCTATAGATATCAAACCCATTTCCCTAAACGTGACGTCACCATACAATTACACTCACGACCAAGATGAACCGACAACAGTCGAGTTCAGTGTCGATGTCGTCAACAGTGGGGGCACTGTCATCACAAGTTCGACTTTCAACATAAGCCATCTCGTAATCAGCAGCGGGACGGAACTCGATGAAAGTGACGTCATCAAACAGATGTTCGAGGTGAATGATTCCATGGCTGTAAACCTCAATGTGGATCTTAGCTACTGGGAGGAGGTTCAGGTCAATGGCCTCAGTACGAACTTACGGTTGCCAAGCAACGAATGTGACAAATATAAATATTTGTGTGTTATCGTTACTAAAGGTAGGTACGCGAATATTTGATTCATTGTATGTTAACACACATCAATGCATTACATGACAACTTCTAAAATCACCATATTAAAGTGACTAACGGGCTACGGCTGAGTATAAACATTTTTCTTGAATGAAAACATTTCAATTTACATAAGATCTTAATTGTTTTAGTAGAAAGTAATGTAAATGCATCGGGTCACGTCAACGAATCGTTACTGAGCCCACAGTACAAGGATATTCGAGTACAATCATATGCAGTAGATATCGGTACTTACAAAACAGCCCTTTTGGCGATGCTCCCGAGACTGGTGAGAGAGTCTAGGGTGATAGCGGTTGTTAGTTATGCGCAGATTAGTAAGCGAATTGTGATTTTCAAATTTTAATTTGATAGTTGCAAAAAAATACATCAAAATGACTGTTTACTTATTCCATGTTGATAACGCTAGACATAATTAGACATGTTTTAGTAGCTGGAAAAAAACATAAACATTTGTTTTAATATGAAGCAATCAGTAATCCAAAAACAGATGGACCTTATGACCCGAGGTGTTTCGTCATAAGGAATTCGCATCTGTAATCAGCTGAAGACTAACCCCTCAAACATGTACATGGTGACATCACCTAGTGTCTGGAATAACCCATATATATCCAAGGATTGTAATTCCATATTGTTGTATAGAGAGTATAATATCAAAATAACAAAAAATTCAAATACCGTTTGTTACAGGATTTGACAATGAAACAAATAACTTGTGTGTAGAATTTGGAACTGAATTGGTTGGACATTTAAATTGTAGCCAATACAGTACAAATCCAACAGGTACGTAAATAGATTTTATTACCAAATACATTACAATCATGGGTGTATCAAAGTTATTTAGTGTTTGATTTATTTGCTATACAACCATTATTCTGGTGTATTATAATTGTTTTCACTGATGACTGTCTGTCTGTCTGTCTGGCTGTCTGTCTGTCTGTCTGTCTGTCTGTCTGTCTGTCTGACTGACTGGCTGGCTGACTGGTGGGCTGGCTGGCTGGCTGGCTGTGTTTCTCTCTCCGTCCTCCCCACAGTCTACCTTCCCTCTCTGTCTGTCTGTCTGTCTGTCTGTCTGTCTGTCTGTCTGTCTGTCTGTCTGTCTGTCTGCCTGCGCCATGCCTGTCTGCCTGTCTCTCTATCTCTGTCTGTCTCTCTCTTTGTCTGTCTGTCTGTCTGTCGGTCTGTCTCTCTCTCTGTCTCTCTCTCTGTCTCTCGAGTCTCTCTCTCTCTCTCTCTGTCTCTCTCTCTCTCTCTCTCTCTCTCTCTCTCTCTCTCTCTCTCTCTCTGAACGAGCAAAACAACAACAACAACAACCAAAACATCTGTTTCGATTTGTCTAGAACCTGAGATAGCACTCACGATTAACCATTCTCTCACTGTTGTTTCATTTTCTTTATAATCAAAAGACCTCTCAGCTGATTGGTTGATAGTGGTAGTGCTGCTGTCATGTACACTGGTTGGTGGCGTCTTCCTCGTAGTTGTTCTAGTTAATGGGTCATTCAGAAAATGTCTGGTCTGCAAGAAGTCAAACTTGATTAAACCACTATGCAATCAATGAAACTGATCGGAGATCAAGGACTGTTATATCAACACAGAAAATTAACCAATTACATGGATTATTACACAGTCCAGATTCTTTGTCAACGTGTATCAACCAATCATTGTATAGTTCACATTACCCATGGACCAATAACTGCATTGGACACATCCCGTCATCCGACCAATCACGACGAAGAGACGCCTCCCATTGACCGATCAATCATGACAATGAACGTAAATCCCACCAATTAAATTGATTGCTTTGTGGCCGTTTATTTTTACTATTTTTCTAAGCCACATAGACTTTTTTATGTGCTAAATTGTGAAAACATTACGCCAAGCATAATTGATTACATAAGTCAAAATGAGTTGAGTGTACAATGTTTTGAGTCAATTCAACGCTATATATATGTACTCTGAAAGAGCAAGCACATGCCAGAGTGAAAAAACTATATTAGGCAGAAAGTATCCCCTGGTGATTTCTCTCTCTTGCTCTCGCTCTCTCTCTCTTGCCATCTCTCTATGTCTCTATCTCCCCTTCGCTCTCTTTCTCTTTCTCTCTCTCTTTCGCCATCTCCCTCTATCTCTATCTCCCCTTCTCTCCCTCTCTCTCTCTTTCTCTCTCTCTCTCTGTCTCTCTCTCTCTCTCTGTCTCTGTCTCTCTCTGTCTCTCTCTCTCTCTCTGTTTCTCTCTCTCTCTGTTTCTCTCTCTCTCTCCCCTTCGCTCTGGTGATCTCTCTTTCTCTCAGTTTCTCTTTCTCTCTCTCGTGCCATCTCTCTATCACTCTCTATCTCCCCTTCGCTCTGGTGATTTCTCTCTCTCGCTCTCGCTCTCTCTCTTGTCATCTCTCTCTATCTCTATCTCCCCTTCTCTCCCTCTCTCTCTCTCTCTCTCTCTCTCTCTCTCTCTCTCTCTCTCTCTCTCTCTCTCTCTCTCTCTGTTTCTCTCTCTCTGTTTCTCTCACTTTCTCTTTCTCTCTCTCGTGCCATCTCTCTATCACTCTCTATCTCCCCTTCGCTCTGGTGATTTCTCTCTCTCGCTCTCGCTCTCTCTCTTGCCATCTCTCTATTTCCCCTTCGCTCTTTCTCTTTCTTTCTCTCTCTCTCTCGCCATCTCTATCTCTATCTCCCCTTCTCTCCCTCTCTCTTTCTCTCTCACACCCCCTCTCTCTCTCTCTCACTCTCTCTCTCTTTCTCTCTCTCTCTCTCTCTCTCTCTCTCTCTCTCTCTCTCTCTCTCTCTCTCTCTCTCTCTCTCTCTCTCTCTCTCTCTCTCTCGTTTTTTTAGGGGAGAGGTGTATCAAGACTTTTAATACAGCTGGTAGTATTATAGGAAAAGAACAAGTACGTCTTTTATTGATCACCTAATGATCTTAGTACAGACCAGGGAGTGAGCGGTGAATGGGGACGTGACGATCCAGCTTGCTGGTGACACTAACATTACCAGAACTTACACTGTTGGTCCCATTTGTACAGATTAGGAATTCTTGGACTATATAATTAATGTTGTACATATGTGTATTTAAGTTAAACTATTTATTATTTTCCATGTATATTTCACTGATTGTCTTGTAAGATATATCAAATAACATCATTTCAATATTAATTCAGCATATACAGCCAGTGTATTTCAAATGTCCATAAAGTATGTTTTACAAAAGCCAGTCTGTCCTGCCTATGGCTGAATCTGTAATCCTGCTTAGTCACATAGTCAGTCAATAGATGGGTCAAGGTCATAACTCATTTTAAAAAGCCATTTGGTGTTTGTAACAATTGAGATGACACTGTTATCATTTTATTTAGCTACTTTTAAACATTTGTTGACATGTAAAGTTGTTATTTGTAATGTTGAAAGTCACAATAAATCGCATTTGTATGCACATTAACTTTTTATCGGAAATACATGTAGATTCGTCGTTATTCATCAACAATCAATGAACTAATGATGCAATGAATGTCACTTTGACACGAAGATAATTCCCAGGTCAGTTCCAAAGTTCAATATCATAACTCTGGGAACAGTAATAAAGCCTCGCCCATTCACTTGGTACCGCATTTGCGATAAATAGCGCCATCAACGGTGTAATGTGGCGAACGAAGTCTATGAGATGGTAAAAACAATGTGGATAGCTTTTCAAAGACTTCTATTTCCCATAGCGTTCTTCTTCTTCTTCTTCTTCCTCCTAATTAGAACAGACATCAATTGACGATTGTGTACTTTTGTCCGAGCGTTGTGCAAAACGCTCTCAAATCAGCGTTACATTGCAACTATTAGTGCAAAACATGTATTCATGGCAAATAATATAGCTGGAAAGTGGCGTTGTCATTTAATACGAATGGGTGTGTAACCAAATTATACTTTGTGCATTTGTTAGTTTGTTAGTTGACGTGTTCTGCTCGATATACTAGACGCAATCATTGATTTTAGGGTCTATACATCCAAATACATTATTACGTTCGTCGACCATGTACAGCTATACACCCAAGTTTATCTAAAGTGATTCAATACACCTCATGGTAAACAATATTGAGAAGTAAGTCATAATTACATCTCACACGGCAGTTTAAAAAAAAATATTGTCCAGTTACAGTGTACAGCTGCTTTAAAATTAACAAAGATCGTAAATCACTTCCATCGTAATCACCTGTTAATATGTACATATACTCTTTAGTGAAATTTATTTAAAAATTATATCGTCCGACCGAACATTTAAATTTTGTTTAATTTTCTTAATAATAATGAGGGTATTTTACCCGTAATTCATAAATTGACCAGTCAAGCCCCGCGAACACCGGGTTTAATTTTCGGACTGAGTCTACGAAAACATCCCTTACCCGACCTTTGTATCCAGTACTTCTTAGGGACCATCGCACAATGTCGCCCAAGCTCAATAAACGAGCATCGTTCATTTAGAACAAAAACCTCTCAGCCCTTCCCCGAACATTCACAAATTCGACATCACACATTTATATATGGTGTAAACCATGATGGAAAATGTAGCAGTCACACCACTATATAATCGATGCAATGTAAAAACATGATAGACTTTAATTAGTAAACATGAAATTCCAATGTTATGAACATGTTTACTGAGATGATGGTACACGACAAAATACTACCGTAAACCCAGCACTGTATCTCACATTTTATAGAAGTTAATTTGTTTCACCTTAATTCAACTAAACGCAGAAGCTTTTATCATTGAATTCGTGAAAGTTGGTGCGAAAATGAAGTTCAGGAATTGCATTGACGCCAGACACCCCCCCCCCCAATAAACAAACGAAGTTTGCTTGTTGAGCTTGTGTGACATTGTGCGATCGTCCCTTAAGACATTTTCGTTTTCGTTAGGTTCAAGAAATTACATTCTTCATGAGAGCAGAAACACAATTCTGTCTATAACAATGAAACAACATAACAGTTCATACAGTGCACACAGTTGTTTATAACCGTTGTTTATGTAACTTCTTTAGCTAAAATTCGCAATCACTCTATGGACCAATCATTCATAGAATAAAAGATAAGTGTAAACAATGTCATGATTATGTCTATAACACTTTTATTAATCTTCCTTATCTTTATAATTTTCATGAAATATTTACATAATTCAAGTAAAATAATATGCAGACAATATCAAATAAGGTACTCGGATACATTTCACTTCATATAACTTCACCATCATTCTTATGAAATTGTCCATTCTCAGAAAAAGCGGGAGAGTCACGTGACACAATCGAAGTGATACCGTTGGCCAACATCTCATTCTGGAGACTTATAGTGGTCATGTCTGCACTACGTTCTTCTCTGTATTTGTCATTCTTTCCTCCGTGATGCACTTCAATAATTTCTCCTTCACTTAATTCTTGGATATCATCATCCTGTAGATCTTTTATCTTACATTTCAAGTCTTCTATTTCTTTGTTGGCATTGGCGAGTGATTTCGTCTGCCGTCGGTTACTTCTTCGTAATGTGAACATTTCTGAGTCTAGCTTCTTGTAGCCGTCAAGTTTGCTCTGAAGTTCATCAACTGTTTTGGTCAAGTCTTCGATATCGAGCTCAAACTTGAAATTGTCTTTCTCAATTGAATCGGCTTGTTCTTCAGTAAATCGTAGATCACTCTTAACATCTGCCAGCTCTTCTTCCAACTCGTTCTTGTCCTGTTTAAGCTGGCTGATATTTTCACGCAACTTGTTGTGTTCGGTTTCCAACATATTTATTTTATTTGAGAGTTTCTTGGTCTCTTCGTCCAAGCTCTGTACATTCTCCATGTCACCTAGGTGACCGGCTTCTAGTACGCCTATCTTGGCAAACATTTCGTTGTTTTCCACAACGATGTCGGTTATCCTTGATATCATATCCATGAATATTGCACGAAGCTCGTCTAGTTCTTCGTTGCCGTAAGTATTCTCTCTCTTCGTCTCTCTACGCCACCTTGGAAGCAGACAACACGTGTCTTGCCTTCTTTTTAACGTGGCGTTCTCTCCAAGTATTTCCTCAAATCTGAAGGCAAGGTCATTGAATGCACTTCGGAACATATCAATGTCCCAATCACTGCAAGATACGGAGATGAAGGAGATAAAAAAAATGTATAAGTTCTCAGTTTTATAATTCATGGAAGATAAAATATTTAATATATATATATAATATATATTTAATCACGATGAATACATTAACTGTATGTAATTGCAAACAATTGCAAGACTGTAGTTTTACTAAATCTGCAAGTGCTGGAGTATCATTTTGGTTGGCCAGGAAAGTATGGTATTGTGTACTTGACATGAACGAAGTATATGATAATTATGGAATGCTGAGAAGTTGGAATAACTCTACGCACATAGGAAAGGTCGTATAATGTCACTAACCTGATTGTTTTGACATCGTTGAGACGAGTTGTGTTCACAGATGGAACTCTAGTACTCGATGTAGTGATACCCATACTGGGAAAAGTTTCCTTTCAGGCGTATTCAGAAAAATCGTAGTCAAAATAGTCGCAAAGTGCACAGTGTGTCTACAACGTTCTCTTGCCAAAGATGCAGTATGTAAACAGTGACGGTAGTTGCTAGACGACAAGCGTTCCATTCGTCATTAGACGCAGTGGCGTATATCACGTGACAGAAACTTTGGACCTATGAGATCGCGCGCACAACTGATATGCAAATTTGTCATGTGCAAGACCGTAAAGAGTAGGGGTCAGGGGTCATATCAAACCCAGGGCCAAGATCGCTTGGCTTTGTATCGCCGCCTTCCCAAGACCACCCGGATCAAAATAAACGACACAAAACGATGGAAATATAGGTAAAATAAAGACATATAGCCGCTTTCACTACGTGAAATTTTAATCAGATCGGTCGCTATAGTAATTATGGCAGGATATGTGTTGTAATATTCAATGAAAGACTAATTGTATTGTCTATTTCAGATCTAGATGTTTAAAAATAGATAACATCCCAGTATCATAGTTAAGCAAGAGTCCTGCTCGCAATAAACTATAGGTGTACGGAACTTGATTCTTTTATTGTCTCGGTCCCCAAACAATAAGAGAGGGACGACACTGTCAGAATATAGAGTCCCGACTTACTCCATATGCAGACTATAGCTAGGACTAGTTTTACAATTGCACCGTACCGTCACTCCATCCAGCCATAGCAGGTAGGGTTTGTTTAATTCTGGGATACAAACAGTCCAATATCACTATAGAGGGACTGTGCCGAACACATGGCCTGTCATCATAATTTTTGGGGGGGGTACTAATCCTTATACAAGTTATACATTTCCATTATCAATACTTATTTCCATATATCGATCCATCATTCGTTTATTTTTTCGTAGACTAGTTATCCCTAAGGATAACTGGGTTCGGGTTGTAACCCGACCGTGACTCGCGTTTCCCAGACAAAATGTTCAACTTGAAGCACTCCACGAATAATTCGGTCGTTGGTGGCGTTAATCCACAGACATGTCAAGCTCATATGTTTGGTACCGACAGTGAACGACCAAATAGGCCAAGGTTTAATTTATGCCAAAATATATAAATGAGTAGCTGATAGGACGTAATGTTTCTGACAAATTCAATTTCTCGTGTTTATTGACATATGAGATTATAAGCTGGTTGAATTAAAGGCCAATGCGCCATGATGCATGCGCACTAGCTGTAACCGGCCGCGGAGTATTGTATTTTTTTCGATCAGACATTCAACAATGTATTTACTGAAAATTGTTCAAATAGCAATAATTAGATATTATACATGTCAATTAGAGATCACGCATAAGTAGTGCAGCTACAGGTTGAAATCGTGATCTTATTGGGGCGCTGAGTTTTGGGTGTGGATACAAAAATCATTGATTTATTTCATATATTACGTTACGTGTACAGCTACATCAAAATATATTTTTAACCCCCAGGTGATTGAATACTGCAGCTGTTCAGAGTGTACGATATTAACGAATATTAAAGTCACCTAACAAAACAGTTTCAAAAAGAGTTCCAGTTCAAGCTAATGCGCCTTTAAATTATGTTGACCGAAGTAACAAAACAAACACCATAAATTTGTATGTATGTATGTATGTATGTATGTATGTATGTATGTATGTATGTGTGTGTGTGTGTATGTGTGTGTGTGTGTGTGTGTGTGTGTGTGTGTGTGTGTGTGTGTGTGTGTGTGTGTTCTTTTCACAAAGGGTACGAGAGTTTATTGTAAGTTAAATTTTTAGTCTCGGTCATCAGCAAATGATTGGCGTAAAGACTACATCTACAATTTATAAAAATCACACTTATTAATTAACTTAAATCTGTTAATTACACTTGTTTGCAAATTTCTACTAAAATCTTAAGTTCTAGATCTGAATGATGTCTCCTAAATATAACCATGCCAACGATTTCTGCAGACAAGCACTGGGTGATAAAAGTGCAAACTTTTCTGATTATGTACCTATTATAACACTATATATGTTCATCATTGAAGCACTATTGATTCATACACAAGTTGTCTTCGTCCACTTTTGATGGCGAAAACCGACATGTTTTGAACAATTCAATCGATATCACTGACAGAATGATCTAAATTTGCTGGAAGTGTAGTCTGTTAGGTACGCCGTGACGTGGTCACGCGCGCCCTCACACATCGGTTATCTCTCACAACAACCAGTGAGGGCGGAACGACACGATGAATCTTACAGTCTACTACTGGTACAGTGGTATTATATATAGTTGTTGCGTACTCCCTAGGTGTGCAAAGTTTCAATATGTAAATTCAGATGTGAAAGTACATGTAGGGTCTATGATCCAACTTTATATCTACAAAATTGGATCATTCTGTTGGATTCATGGTAGTTAAACACTGAAGAAGTTCAAGTGATTTGTTAAAAACATGTCCTCTTTCCCAACCAAGATGGGTTCGGAATGAGAGCACTAATTGTGCATATGTCGTACACATTGTTTTACTTACCTAAAATTACTTTAAATCATGAACGTGTTGAGTCAAGGATGCTAATTCTTTTTTCTACCTCCATGCTTTTTTCATACGAGTATTTTGTAACACTCCCTGGCATCCACACTGACTAATTCAAAGACTCTATTAAAACTCGCTTATATCAGAAAAAAACAGCATCAATTTATTGACAATACAGATGCAATGTAAGTACTTACTCATAGAAACAACATCTAAAGATACACTCTTTCTACATTAATTCTGCAGGTAATCAAGTCCAAAATTCTCTAAACTATAGCTTAGCATCACACCACACAAAGGTGATTAAATTCAAACACAATTTTATGCATTTTGTGAAAAAAATGTCTTTTTAAAACAAGGTTTCAATCATGCAGTAGTGATAAAATTACCATTTTTTTGGAATCTAGTTTTAAAGTGACTTTTAGCTTTTAATTATGCTTCTAAACAGGAACTTTAAAGATGCGAGGGGAAAAAATATTAGCCATCTCGGTTTGAAAATTTATTTTGTTATCATTAATTTTTTATAACAATTAGCATACATGATTTTTACGATACATTTTAAAATAAAATTACTAACGGTCAGCCCTGATACAATGTATATCTCCAAAACATGACCAAAAGATACATTACAAAGTGTGACCTTTGACCTATTCTGGCTTGTCAAATTGACCTTGTGTTACCTCTAGGCAACACTGGTGAAATCAGTAAAACCTAAGTACAGTGATATACATGTACATTACTTATGGAAATGATTCACTTAGATACAAAATTTATCAAAACAAATTAAGTTCTAACTTCTAGTTTAACTTAACCATATTTAAGAGACAACAGATAGGTAGATAGATAGGGAGATACACATACACATACATGCATACATACATACATACACACGTACGTACGTACGTACGTACGCACATACATACATACATACATACATATACACACACATACACACACATACACACATACATACATGCATACACACATACATACATACATACATACCATACATACACTCATACATACACACACACACACACACACATACACATACACATACATACATATAGACAGACACGTTCAAGCATGATCCATGTTAAAAACTGCTAATAATTACAGTTTACATAGGCTGGTGTTAAACTGAATGTGTTGACATTGAAGTCTGACCTTGTTATTTCTACATTCCCTATGTCATAAGTTGATACCCTTACAATGATATATACTGTAGACACCTAACACCACACATTTATGGTCTTTGGACTTTTAACCATAAGAAGTGGCTTGACTTTTGTATTTGACCTTCAAGATAGAGGTCAAGGTCAAAATGTATAGGTATGTATGTCAAGACATTTGAAAAGAGACTCACAGCTTACTTGGTTCCTGGTAATGCTGATCATAATTAATTCTACTTTTGTCATGAAAACAGTTGTAAATTGTATGCATCAGATCAACTGATGTGAAATACTGTAACATATGAAATTACTTAGGCAGATATAGATTAATTTACTGAACAAAAACAGTCTGTATACAAATAGATGGACAAAACACTGAAAAACAGCCTGTATTGTGCCTCTTCCCTCATTGAGTAGAGGGGCCTCCACAGGAGAGAAAGGAGAGGAGGAATCTTCTAATTTGAATTATCTATGGTGTTTGGATTTTGTCACGAGGTATGCTATATCTATGGTGTTGGGATTTTGTCACGTAGGTATGCTAACAATGGTAGCGTACCCTTTGCGAGTACAGCAGGCCGAGGATTACGGAATGCATTTCCACTGAGTTGAAGAGACCTGTAAAACAAAGACAATATGACAAAAATTACAATAATGTAGTTTCTAGAACTGATACTTGTCTTAGAATCCACTGAAATTGAAAGATATTAGAATTTCTGGTGCTTGATTTTATTATTTGATTCTTATCATGTCATAGTTCAAGTGTATGCAACATCTAATCTATCCAGAATACAAATGCTATTGTGTCATAGGTCATAGTTCAAAGTGCATCTAATACAATATCCAAGTAGAAAAATGTGACCAAATGAAAACGGTCCATTTTTGGCACCACTTACAAATTGTTGCATTCTCATGTGCATTTTTTGGCATCTCCATGTCAATGGTAGGGCACAAGTCACCTTTGATGAACCTACAAAACATAATCAAATGTAAACCTACCTCAGACATGTAATATTTCCCAATTCTGGTGGAACTTGTGCGATGTCATTATTTTGTAGATCTAATGTTGACAAAGCTGGTAACCGTAGCAACCCTGGTACGTCAATAAACTTGATTTGGTTGTCACTAGCCAGGATGTTTTCTAGTTTGGTAAGTGAATACAACACTGACGGCAGCTCCTTGAACTGATTGCAAGACAGGATGATTTCACGGAGTTGAACCAGTGTACACAAATCAGGAGGTAAACTGCCTATCATGTTATTCCTTTCAGACAAAAAAAATAAATAAAAAAATTCATAAAATGTGCAAAATACACACTCAAATTTCAAAAATTTCATAAAATATGCAAAATACCCACTAAAATTTCAAAAATTTCATAAAATGTGCACGATATACACTAAAATTACAAAAATGTCATAAAATGTGCACGATCTGGTTAAAAGTGTTACAAAGTAGTCTAGAGGCTATCTGTGGCTTTGAATCTCTTCTTACATCTAGGTCTATGAGATGCTGAGATTAAATGTCAAATTCAAACGAAACCACTCATTGACACACAATCATTAATATCATGTCTTTGTTAACCAATCACAGAATTCTACCTAATAACAAGTTAGTGTTTATTGAGGGGAAGTTACGTAATCTCCAAATATGGTACATTCCTCTGATCAGGACACTACTTATACATTGTCTAACAGTTGAGGCTTTACTCAATTGCATGAACAACTTTCGATTCAATTTCTCATTGAGCTCAGCTACGGGGTGAAGAGAGATCTTGAGATAGATTTGAAGCCACAGATGGCATCTAGACTACTATGTAAAGAGGCCTAGAGATTGATATTGTTGTCACTTAATTTTGCCAAATTTATCAAAAATTCCAATAACGTGTATACTTTTGATATACATGGAATTGCTGATAAGAACTCTACCTGTTGATTACACTAAGTGATACACAGTTCTTTCATTGATCTAAAAGTTAACCCTCTGAAGGATTCAGAGATTGAAAAGTGTACCTATTAAGTATTATAGTATTCTATGATAATCTCTGATAAAACATCCCCTGTTTCATATATGCACTAAAAATGCTATGTAAATATTAACCAATCTCCTGGAAATAAAGTCATTTTCATAAAACATGGGTTCTGGAGAGTCATTTCATAATGTTACATCACCTACAATTACTTGCAATTTAAGGGAAACATCAAGTTGATCTTGTGCATTTATAGGGTATATTTGCTAAGGGCTATTGCATCATGGGACTCAGCAGAAATAATATATTCAAGTTGATCTTGTGCATTTATAGGGTATCTTTGCTAAGGGGCTCTATTGCATCATGGGAGTCAGTAGAAATAATGTATTTAAGTTGAACAATGAATATTCATGAGTCCTGAGTGTGAATACTGTAACAGTGTAAAACAGCTCTTGTGAATATTCAGTGGGTGACTTGAATACATTATTTCTGCTGACTCCCATGATACCGTTCTCAGTTTATTCCTTACCTTAGATCTAGACTTGTTAAATGTACCATCATTTGTAGATCTGTTGGAATACTTCTCAATTTATTGATGCCAAGGTTTAATACTTGTACTGTATTACTCAACACAAGTACACTGAAAAAAAGAAAAAAAAGAAAACCAATCTGTATAAATATAGACAGTCACATCTTCTGACAATTAACACTGTGTAAATATATGTTACTAAAACAGAAACATACCCAGCTAGGTTTGACACTAACACTGTTGGAGTTTATAAACAAATTGTAAATAGTAAATGATAATATGTGCCAAGTGGAGAATTACTCAAGTGGGCAGTAAATTGTTGTAAAATGAAAACAGTTTTGCTTGTTTTTATTGGCTACCGGCCCTTATCTACGTCCCTGGATGTCTCTGTTTTGAATATTACTATCCACATTTCTCTACATCCCTGGATGTCTGTGTTTTCAATATGGCTATCTGCACTTATCTACATCCCTGGATGTCTGTGTTTTGAATATGGCTATCTGCACTTATCTACATTCCTGGATGTTTGTGTTTTGAATATGGCTATCTGCACTTATCTACATCCCTGGATGTCTGTGTTTTGAATATGGCTATCTGCACTTATCTACATCCTTGGATGTCTGTGTTTTGACTATGTCTATGGCTTTCTGCACTTATCTACATCCCTGGATGTCTGTGTTTTGACTATGTCTATGGCTATCTGCACTTATCTACATCCCTGGATGTCTGTGTTTTGACTATGTCTATGGCTTTCTGCACTTATCTACATCCCTGGATGTCTGTGTTTTGACTATGTCTATGGCTATCTGCACTTATCTACATCCCTGGATGTCTGTGTTTTAACTATGTCTATGGCTATCTGCACTTCTCTACATCCCTGGATGATTTGACATTTAATTACTTCACTGGAAACTCTGTCAGTTGATTTTTACTGAAATTAACACTAGTTACCTACAAATGTACTTCAATGAAAACTCATGTCAGTTAGTTTTTACTGAAGTTAATGCTAGTTACATCCACTTACTTCAATGGAAACTCTGTCAGCTGATTTTTACTGAAATTAACACTAGTTACCTACTTCAATGAAAACTCATGTCAGTTAGTTTTTACTGAAGTTAATGCTAGTTACATCCACTTACTTCAATGGAAACTCTGTCAGCTGGTTTTTACTGAAATTAACACTAGTTACTTCAGCATCCTTAGCTGGTTGAAAGATAGTTGCTGGTAGTGTTGTCAGTTTCTTGTTACTGTGAAGAGTAAGAATATATCATTAAAATCTAATGTGGTATGAATTGATGTGTATTTTAATTTTATATATCATGTTTTAATTTATGCACTTCCATTATTACAAAATTAATACAAATTATTAATGTTTACATATTGAGTTTTTCACAAATCATATTATTATATTAATGCTGGGTGGGGGGTGGTCAGGCTAGACTAGTGGTAAGCTATTTCTTGACTCCCCATTTACCCTTCTCTCTTCTGTTTTTTGTTACCAAGGTTTTCGAAATCATTTATATTTGGGTAAATAAACCATTTATCATTGTATTATTATTATAGTAAATGGAAGTGTGCCCTTTGATTTGAATATTTGTCCATCAAGTTAAAGGGTACATTTGCATTTACTGCATTATGATTTTTTTCACAAACTCCATGTGTGAATTTTGTAGAGTTTTAATAAATCAAATAATCCTAATCTCTTCAACTTGTAAAAACAAACTATCATAAAATAATGTCAAAACCTTCATTTTCACCCAAATAGCCTAAATTCTTACAAAGCATACCTTTGAGATTACACATATTTGAAAATATCACAAAAACTTCATGCATATGGTTTTTTTTTTCGTTTTTTTAAAGTTTGTTTTGTTGTTTTATGTTATATGTTTATATTACAATGTATACGTTTCACAGACCCAACTAGTTTGAACAAACTATTTTTATGATCCAGCCAGGAGTATAAAATTATTTTTCATTTACTTTTATTGTCGAAGTATTTACTTATTAATAACTAATTTCTTTTCCTCACTTGAAATGTCAATTTTCTTTTCTTTTCGACATCTGGCAAATAAATATGTACTAGTAGTATCAGTAATATCAATAATCAAGAATACCAGAGGAGAGTTTTCTTATAATCGTTTCCCCTTTTTTTGGATATCACAGTCATTCATTTTTTTTCTATATATATCTATTTCATTGCACTGCTGCAAAATTCGAAATATAGTAGGGGTCTGTTGGTTTTTATAATTTGAAATATATCACTACCTATAATCGAGTGTATTTCCTTGCACAGCTGACGTCATTCCGATGGAGGCAATGGAAGCTGATGGTCCTTCCTCAGGTGATCCGGCATCAGTTGTATCCTTGGCTGGCTCCTCTATCCGACTACGGAGATACTTCAATATGGCTTGTGTGCCTCTCTGACAACAGTAATAAAGATATCCAGTTTAACTAAACATGTGTGAATGCTGAGTGACCAGTGATCAAATATTACAATGTGTGAAAATAAAGTTATCAAAGTTCCACTACCTGCAACTGGAACATGTCGTGAAACTTTTTTTGAACTCATGATATTGTTAATGCATGATAAATATGTATTGAATCACATGTCATGTGGGTAAATCATGATCTCGGTTACCCAGACTCTCGCCACTGGGGGCTCTGCCTACAAGACCTCCCCAATCAAGAGTCTTGGAAAATGAGATTCTGACTCGCCCGCATAGGAAGTAATTTTTAGAGCAGTGCATGCTGAGGAATACATCACATCCAACATTGTATGCTAAGTGATCACTTCCAAGCAAGTGAAATATCTAAATTACAACAAATAGACCTCATAAGCCCATTTTTTATGACTTTGAAGAAATGTACTCTGCGACTCCTGGGCGGGGGTAGTTGAAACGTGGCTTCTCCATACTCTCTAGACTCTTCTGGGTGGTCTCGTACAGCCCCCAGCGGTGAGAGTCTGGGTAACCGAGACTAGTGGGTAAATAGATTTGTGTAACAGTACACATAGTATGATGCAATGTATCCAATGAAATTGATTTTTGAGTCCATACCCAAAAATCTGTGTCCCAAACAAATCACAATTTCAATTTTTTCTATACTACTTATAGATAAAATAGACCTCTAATATTAAATCAATATGTACAATATCTGATTAATTATTGGTAATTAAACAGTTTTCAGTGAATATATTGTTGGTTGTCAGTTCGAAAAAAATAATACTCCAGTTACAGTCAGTGCAGGTTTAGCAACCAAAACAAACTAAAACCCTCTCCTTTAAATGTAGGGATTTTCCTTCATGAGCTTACAATGTATATGACGTTGTGAAATTTTCCCTTATTAAATCTAGTTTCTATAGATAATGATAGTTCATCTGTGCAGATGTTCAGTCTAAGTTAATAAACTTAACTTCCATTTTGCACCAAGAAATACTAATAGCTCACCACACTAAATTGGTGAAACAGAAAGGACACTGGAAACTAGAATAAGTGAACATCATCGGCCAAAACAAGCTGTACATCTTTGAAAGTGTCCAGACACATTTTTAAGGACCACCTCGGACATTCCTTTGACTTAGACAATGTGAACATTTCGTATTGTGAACCAGACTGGTGTAGAATGAGAATTACTTCATTCATTCCACTAGAGGAAATTAAAATATGTTTAGGAGTGGGATAAACGAAGTCATACATATGTGGACTTTACAACCCTCAATGAAGCATGATGAGGGAAGTTAGCAGCTGGCGAGAATTTGTGATAATGGTCTGAAGTCAAACTGACAAAGCCATAGTGGATATCTGATGAAAGCTTTGGTGAGCTTCTAGGTACAAAATGAAGTTAAATATATGAACTTAATCTAGTTTCTATTACAGTGTCTCACATACTTACATTAACAATATCCCTACGAAGACTTCTCAATGGATTGCCATCAACTACAAGAGATTTCAAAGCTGGCAGATTACCTAACTCATTAGGCAGGCTGAAAAATTATCAAAAAATATGTAAATTTAATGGGGAAGAATTAATAAAAAAAATAAAATATTCAGTCAATGGAAATGAACTTGTAATTATAATAAGAATGTTAGACGTCATATTTCAACATGAGACATAGATTCAATAATGGAAATTATAACACACCGTTTTGATATAGACTTCAGTGATTGGCTTAGACAGTGTCATGTGGTATAGACTAGTGACCCACAGTGACCTCAATTTGCATACATAGGGCAATATTTGTTTTCTGTTTTCCATAGGGTATTATTACAGTAGCAAGACACTAGTCTTACTGGTGATTTTCTTTCACTCTGGAAAGGATACAATTCTGGGAATGTGATGTGTTGTGAAACACTTATTGCCTGGCCTTAATCAGGCACTAGTAGACGTCATATTACCTCTCGTGCTGTATTTCCCAAGGCTAAAAGCCAAAGGAAATAGTTGCTACATAACAGTCCTTGAGGTAATAGACGTCTGCTAGTGTCCTCATAGCCTGGTAATCAGACAGTGTATAATACTAAATACCAAAAGAAAGTGATAACTCCTTGAAAACAAACTGACAATTGGAATATTTCAATTTATTTTGCTACAGAGAACACTGTTTGTTCTTGTAGGTCAATGTTCCTTATTCAAGGTAAAATATACATGTGTGTTTAATTTTAGAAGTGCTTACACTATGCTGTTCTAATCACACAACAAACTTAAAATAATTTACACCATGTAGTAGTGAGAGCAATCTGATTAAAATTTGATGTAGTGATTTCTTTTTGGCTGTATGTTTACTGTGATTTTGTGAGACCTTGTTACATACATCTGACACAATACCATACATCTTCCTGAGCAACATGAGAGTGTTGAGTGAATTCACTCAACCAATTAAAACGTGTAATGTGCCAAACATATGGGTACAGTACTTCAGAGCGCTCTGTTCAAAAAAGAGCTCGAGCACAGAGTGCAAACAACAATGTTATCGTTATTGTTTGGTGGTTCTCTTTCTTTCAATTTCGAATGATGAGTGTTATATTGTAAGACGGATTCTGGTTGGCTACTTATAAGTACGAGATTGGTTTCAGGACAACCTATGATATTGTGTCAGATGTATGTAACGACAGTAAAAGTAACACCCAAATAGAAATCGTGATGTGTGCACTACATCGGATTTTAATCAGATTGGAGTGAGAGGTGATATTGGACAGAAATGGAGTAATGTTATGTATTTGTGGATTTGGCTGTTTTGAAATGAAATTCTGGTAAAATAGTGATGTGAACTAGGGAAAATGATTAACTTTGTAACAGTGTCATGTGACATCCGAATGTGTAAAATGTGACAGGCTCTTATGCCCACTTACCTGGAAATATTGTTATTTGTCAGATCTAGTCGCTGCAAACTATTCAACAGTACTATCTCATCTGGTAGTGTCTTCAGTTTATTATCACGGACATCAAGTACCGAGATACTACCAAGATGTTGTAAATGGGTTTTAGATACTTCAGTGATCTGGTTATTACCAACATGTAACTCCTGTAGTAGAAACATAAAAGTAGTTAGTTGAAGACACACTCCCTCTGTAGATGAACAACTGTGTTGAGGCATAGACAATCAAAAGGATATGTATACTTGAGGTATATGAAGACTCAGGATGTTTCACCAGACAAGGCACTCATAGCGAAGTATGAGATTTAGTGACATCAAAAGGCAAAACCTTAAATGTACAGTCAGGTATGCAGAATGAAGAACACTTTGAAGGACACATACATTTGTATGTAGATCTGGTGGTGTTGTCTGGTATGCAAACTTTTCTTGGTACTTGGGTAAAAAATCAAATGAGAAATTGGTCATAAAGATACTATAGTAAACAAATGTGTAATGTGAAAAGTTTGGGGATGACACAATTTGCTTATTATACTGCCCTGTATTTTTCAACCATAACAAGAGGTTCTACTCGGTATGTGGTGTCTTTTCTTGATATTTTTAGTAGGATCATCTAATACATCTGTCGAAAGTACTAACATACTGTTACAAAAAAGTTTATTCACCTTGAGTGAGGAACAGTTTGGTAATTCTGGAAGTTCTAACAACTTATTATGTCTTAGGTACAGTTGTTGTAAAGATTTCATTCCTCCAACTTGGACTGGTATATACTGTAGTTGGTTATGAATAGCATCTAATATAGACACATCTAGAATATGATAATATAGATTAGATTAGTATAGTATAGTTGTGGAGATTTGATTCCACCAACTTAGACTGGTATATAACGTAGTTGGTTATGAATAGCATCTAATATAGACACATCTACAATATGATAATATAGATGAGATTAGTACAGTATAGTTATAGAGATGTCATTCCTCCAACTTGGACTGGTATATACTGTAGTTGGTTATGAATAGCATCTAATATAGACACATCTACAATATAACAAATGAGATTAGTAAAATTATAATATAGCCACCAAGAATTGTATCACTATGGATACATCTAGTATGATAAAGAGACAATTTATGTGCTTATGGATATTTCGGGTACGAACACATCAAGAAAGAATTTATGTTCATAAATTTAACTTAACAATAATTGTATTATTTTGGGTATATATACATGCAGTATATGAAACATTTTGTGAGTTTCTGGGTATTTAACACAAGTAACAGAATATATCAAGAAACTATTTATCTTCACTTTGCACCAAGAAACACTAATAGGTCACCAAAGCTAAGTTCATCAGGTATCCACCATGGCTTTGTCAATATTCATGACTTCAGAAATCACTGACAAAGCCATGGTGGATATCTGGTGAACGCTTTGGTGAGCTATTGGTACTTCTGGTGCAAAGTGAAGATAAATTGTTTGTCGATATATTCAGTACTTTGTTACCTGTGTTAAGTTATAAAAGACCCTTTTGGTGCAAATGAAGTTAAATTTATGAAATAGACTGATTGTTGACACAGAGGGGCTTTTATAATACTCACAAAGAGTTTAGTTTTCACTGGAGTTCTTGGACTCTGTGAAAGTCTTAGCCAGCTAATAGAAAACAATTCATTTTTCCTCAGCAAAATAATTTTTCTCATGAAATTTAATGTAGTCAGAGGTATGATTTAAATTCAGACCATAGATATCTTTTGTCATGTATCAAATGTGAATCACTGTTTGTTTGGCATATATAAGAATAGTAAAACATTTGGTTTAGTTTAGACTCAGGTGCTCATTCCCTTCAGTTTAAAACATCTCTCATGAATATTCATTGTGCAACCATGAATACATTATTTCTGCTGACTCCCATGATACATTGGCCCATAGCAAAGATATCCTATAAAGGTAAAAGATTATCTTGTAGGTGATGTAAACTCATGAAATGACTCTTCAGAATCCATAGTTTATGAAAATGTCTATATTTCCAGGAAAGGTGTAACTTACTTTTCAGTTGTCCTACTTCAGCTGGTAGTGTCTGTAGTCTGTTATTGCATATATTCAGTTTGGTTAACTTTGTAAGTCGTCCGATAGAGCCTGGTAATGACACTAGGTGATTGTGAGACAGGTCCTAAAACAAATAATAAATCACATACATTATTTTTGTAAATTTGTACTTTTGACAGTAACCTATACAAAGATATAGTCTGCAAATATACAATATTTGTGCCACACTATATCAGCTATTACTTACGTGTGGGTCTGTGCCTGCACAATCAAACGATTTTTAGGCCCCACTTGAACTTGAGATTACAAGTTCATTCAACAGAGGTCATTATGTAGAATCAAACAAGCAGAATAGTTTCTGCTTCTGTTGACAAGAACGATTGTTGTTATGGTGATATTGGTTAATTGCTTGCACTTGTTACAATACCAGACTTTGGCCAGAAAATTATGTTTACTATTGGCGTAACTGTCGCTGTAACATAAAATGGTTGATCTCATGAATCAACCTTGACTGGCTGACATCATGGTCATTTTGACGCCTTTTGAAGCATAGTGATATTTGATTGGCTGCAACCAAAACTGGTTGAATTGTGCAAGATATTGGGCAGATTAGTACAGTCATGGTTTAGAGGCCTGATAGAGCTTAACAATATGACATATCACACAACACTATGGAAAATCCCTCCAACTGACCCCATCATACATCTATCCCTGGCTAAAAAAACATGGTTGCATGTACAAGTAAAATACACATTACTTGACCATAACTGTAGCTAATAGTGATTTCAGTAATTGAAGAGTTGAGAGCAAAAGTTCAAATGTGACAAATATTTGAAATACATACATACACTATACAATGTACTAAAAAATCAGTATGTGAACGATCATTGTGAAAACTTACCAGATCTTGAAGACGAGTCAGATTTCCAATTTCATCTCCCAACTCACACAGTTCATTATATTCAACATGTAGATAAATCAGGTTGACAAGGTTGGATATTTCACTTGGTAACGATACCAGTTTATTATGGCTGCAAATAAAAGTATGAATACCTTGGCTTAGAAGTAGTCGAGAGAGTGAACAATGTTGGGAAAGATTCTAAAGCTGTAAGAAAAGGGATACTATTTATAATATTTATATACTGTTTACAGATATAGAGATGTGCTCTTCCAGAATATACATTCTAAACCCCTCCCTCCCCCCCCTCCCCCCCCCCCCCCCGGGGAAAATTTACAACTGTACCTGAGATTCAGCTTCTCCAAGTTGACCAGTTCACCAATTTCTTCTGGAAGTGATGATAATGCATTGTCGTGTACCTAATAACAGACAACATAGTGTATCTGATATCAATATTTATAATAGTCTTAAAATTGTAACTATAACTATAATATAGTTGAATGGATATGTTTATCAATAAACACCTCAATATTGCACCTTGTACTGTTTGCATTTAATGTTGTATACCTTCTGTACCAAGCCACATTCTCTGATGCTATGAGCTGGGTAAATAAAGATTGACTGATTGATTGATTGATTGATTGATTGATTGGTTGGTTGGCTGGTTGCTTGATACATGGATGGATGGATGGATGGATGGATGGATGGATGGATAGATAGACAAACAAATCAATCAATTAATTGACTGGGTAATTGATTGAGAGAGAGAGAGAGAGAGAGAGAGAGAGAGAGAGAGAGAGAGAGAGAGAGAGAGAGAGAGAGAGAGAGAGAGAGAGAGAGAGAGAGAGTGAGTGAGTGAGTGAGTGAGTGAGTGAGTGTGTGTGTGTGTGTGTGTGTGTGGGTGTGTGTAAGTGAGTGAGTGAGTGAGTGAGTGAGTGAGTGAGTGAGTGAGTGAGTGAGTGAAAGAATGATTGATAGATTGGTTGATTGATTGATTGATTGACTGATCAATCAATTTATTTATTGATTGATTGATTGATTGATTAATTAACTTACATCAAGAACACTTAATGCTGGTAGTTGTGTGATATCACTACTTAGTGTGTGTAGTTTATTGGAGGCTAGAATTAATTTGACCAAATCAACCTGTTCCCACCATCTATCTTCAGATGCATCTAAAGACACAGTCTTGCCTTCTTCAGGTACATCTATATTGATTCTCCAAACTTCCTTTGGAACTGAAAAATAAACACAACAATGTGTAATTAATGTCTATGTTTACTCGTTGTGTTGAAGTAAAAATACTTATTACTTTGGTGTCCTTGTGCTACTGAAATGTACATGGAATGGCCACAAGTATGTGTGTCATGAAATGGACATATCGGCCAAGGTTAATGTATTATTACTACAAAGTGCATGATTTATTACTGTGAATACTATAATGACTAGTGTCTTGGAAGAAAGGCAAGCATGTGACCAAATTCTTTTAAGAGCCTGAAGTGCTCTGACAGAGTTCATAAATGTTTTTTACATTGTCCAGTCATCAGAGTTTTTAAGATCACCTCCCAAAAGTTCACAGTCCAAGAGAATCATGTCACGAAATATATCACCATATTATAAAGTGTGATATTCATGTACATTTCACTACAAACATTTGATAATACTGTATAACAGAAAGTTTACTTGTCAGCCAATGGGAAATTTCAATATTTCCAACACCTGACCGCTTCTAGAAGTTTCTAGTACTACTAGTAGAAGTGGTTACTGTTCACTAATTTGTGCACATTATCAGTGGTTTCATTACTTGTTGTATGACTTCCAAGGATTTCCCTGGAGTGCGTAGCAACGTACTGTTTATATCTAAAGACCATTCGGCTTGTTGCTGATTCTTACAATTTATTTTTAACTTGACTTTGGCCATGACAAATTAATTTGAATTTCCATTGTACGTGATCACAATGAGTCATCATCGCACCGTGGTCCGACCATTACGTCAACATTCTAGTGACCTTTGACACGTGAGAAGTCATGGATTCTTCAGCGATCAGAAATGAAAAACATGTTGTTGAATTCATGAACATGGTTCCCTTTCCATGTTTTACACATTCTTATTTATATACTTTAGATTGTTCAGATGAATAAGCTATCCTTGTATTTATTGTAAGTACAAGATTTATAACAAAATATATGTTAGTGTTACCTTCTTCCAAATTTCGATTTGACAAGTTCAGCTGGCCGCTACCTCTAGCTTGTTTTATCAATGCATACGGTACTCCAACTTGTTTTTCTGGTTTCTGAAATCCAGCTCTTGGCTGAAATCTGTTCACTTTTCTTGACATTGTCACCAAGGCCTGTTCTACACGTCTTCCGTCAACAGCGACGACTTACATTTATTAATGCATAGACTCGGACATGCCAGCGGATTTCACAAATACTGAGATAGAATCGGAATGGGATATATCATATTCAGATTCAGATTCGTGCCCGACGCAGCGTCGGCGCTGATCAGCGCCAACTACGGCAAAACTGACTAAAATCTTTGCAAGCAAAATTCTTGATAAGGCACTGTGGTAGGGTATTAATTATGAACTCTATGCAACTAATATTTTGTTTTAAATTGAACATTCAAATTTGTTGTAGTATTAAAACAAGAGCACGTTTCAGTTTCTATTCTTACACTCCACACTGCATCATAATCAGGGGGGGGGGGATGTCTTTACGATAACAGGGATTTCAGAATATATGGTGTGGTTCATGTTGGTCGGAATTTTTTTTTTTCATTTTTGTTGTTGTTGTTGTTGTTGTTGTTGTTGTTGTTGTTGTTGTTGTTGTTGTTGTTGTTGTTGTTGAGAAATTGCTTTGACCCAAAGACAAGATACTTCTTTTGGTTACAAAGTCTCACCATGTTACCTTTTCTTTAATGTAAAAACAAATTATTAGGGTTGGTGACTTAAACCTAGGTTAGTCGAGTTATCGGAGGCACACTATTATTTTTTTTCTAGTTGGCCTCATTTGGACACCTGTCACATGTATAGGTAAATCCAACATGTAGTTTGTTTTGAAACAAGGACAATAATTCATCCGTAGAAATACTGTGATCATTATCATACGTACTACAAGCTCCTGTGGTGAGTACATGTCAATATTTGCCAGACATCACATCTCCAATGTACCAATAGAGCTATTTCCATGGCCATCATCAGAAATGTTCTTTCCGTTGCTTTCAAAGATTTTGTATATGTTTTTCTTCTCTGGTGGAATAAATTTCAATTCAATTTCATTGTATATAGTTCTGATGAGATATTCGTTTCAAACTAAAGGACAAATCGGTGTGGATGTCTTTTTCATTTCTAATACTGTTATATTTTGTCATATTTTCTGAAAACTTGAAAGTTAAAAACTTTCATATATACATATTGATACATGAATACAACAAATACACACACACGCGCACGCTTATGCACATCCATCCATCCATCCACGCATGCATACATACATACATACATACATACATACATACATACATACATACATACATACATACAGACAGACAGACAGACAGACAGACAGACAGACAGACAGACATACATACATACAGACAGACAGACAGACAGACAGACAGACATACATACACACACACATACATACATACATACATACATACACATTAAATCATTCATTTTCTGGCATCAAGACAAATATACAGTGACCCGTAGATAATTACCAAAAGTTGTTTTTTATTGTATAAATAGTAGAACACCTCTGTTTCTGATTGTCAGAAGTATAATAATTGTAACAAATGACTATAATATGATGTAATATCATCAGACATAAAATAGATCAAAAACTGTTTTCTGTCAATTACGTCTGTCGATTAAAAGCTCCACTATATTTGATTATTTATTGCGCCTGTAAATCACTTCTACTCAGAATACCTCCCACAAAAACAACAACCCAATATTGTGTCTTTATATCAATACAAAATATATGACATCCCATTAACGAGGTTGGCTATTATTGTTGTAGTCATGGAAACCAAGTGATACATTCCATATATACAAACTACACAAGATTAAAGTAAAATACAAAAAAACAGAAAATGAGGACTTTCTATGTTCTGAATAAGTTGCTAAAAAATATGTAAAATAAGTGAAATTGATGAATACTGTACAAATGTACGTAATGAGTGATATATGCATGTTGTTGTTTTTTTCCATCTACACGTACATGGAAAGAGAAATCTATTTCACTGAGACTCTACTAATAGTCATTTGTTTTTTAAGTCTATAGTTAATCAGACTATAATTATTATATCATTGATGAAAAATTAGTAATTTCTCAGTGTTTGAGAGTATTTGGAAAGATAACTTCTTTTTTTTTTAAATATCACTTTATTTTCTCTACATCCTTCCATGTTTTCAAATTGTTTCTCTGTATCCTTTCATTTTCTTAGTAGTTCTGTGTCTGCACCTTGGAGCACTTCGGATAACAGGCACATTGTAAATTCTCTTTAATATTATTATTTAAAATTTGATATGATAATCTCCAGCAATACATACATGTAAATCATTTTCATTAAGATGATATCTATCTTGTTCCTTGGAATCACAGTAAAATTACGGAAACTTTTTTATTTTCTCATCTTAATTTCTAAAATTTCTGACTTAACCTGTCAAAAAATGTGGTATGCGACATCTTCTCTGATTGTCATTGTTCCATTGTGAACAATTGGTCTGAATGTGACCTTTGACCACTAAACTTTGGCCTGACCATGACCCTTGGTCTGACAGTGAACTTTGGCCTAAATGTGACCTATGGTCCGGCTATGACCTCTGACCTCTAAACTTTGGCCTGACCATGACCATTGGTCTGACTGTGAACTTTGGCCTGACTTTGACCTTCGATCTGGTTTTGACCTTTAATATGACTGTGAACTTTGGCCTAAATGTGACCTATGGTCTGGCTATGACCTTTGTCTTTGCTTATTAAGGCATATACAAGGTTGAGTTAACTATCCAAACTTGGCAAGTTTTAGCTAACTTCTAGGCAAAATAACTAATACAGCTCAGTGTACGTTAAAAAGCCACAAATAATGGTTGCAGTTTCAAGCGCCATAGCGCCAAAAGTACATGTACTGGTCCTGAAAGTCAGTCTAACAGCTGATTCCAAATCTGGCAATGTAATAAATACTATAACATACATTGTATGTCTTCATATGAAGACCCTTCTCACTCCCCCTCCCCCTCCCCCCAATTCCTGTGGCATAATTACTAATAGTTAAAAAAGCAAATTCGCAGCAGTGTTATTATTTGTAAAGCGCTTTGAGCACAAAATAGGAAAGCACTATATAAAAACCAATTAATATTATTATAATTATTACTTTCATTGTATTCATGGCAAGTGATTTAGCTAAACTATTTTGATTACCATCGGCAAGGACATACTTCCCTTATAATATACAGAACTCAAGACAGGACAATCAGTATAATATAAACCATTCTGTGTAAAAGAAAATTCCATTCTAACCATATTTCCACAGCAAATGAGTCCAACAACAGCTGGGCTCTCCTCTAAGGACATTTGGCAAGCAAGGGCAAAGAAATAGCGAATTGAGTTGTTTGATATAAAATAATTGACAATTCATACATCAATAGTACAGGCACATGCAAGAACTACACAATTACGCAAATAACAATAACTACATGCGGTCTTTGAAATAACTCGCTCTCTGATACAGAAATCAATATTCTTGAAATATAATTACATTGTAATTGGCCTTGACTTTAAGTTATTCCTTAATTACATATTAATTACATGTCAATTATCATAAAAAAATAACATTGCACCTGATTATTATCATATCCCCACCCCCATGACCCAATCCCCTTCTCACTCTGACCCCCCACCCCCACCCCCACCCACCCAAATACACGTCATTTTTCAGTGGCAAAATGTCTTAATCTTACAAAGATTGGAAGACTGCACAGAAAACAGTATTATTAATTTATCATTAACACCCATTCGATATCTTGATAAGACACCGCGATTTCCACTCCACAAACTATACATGCATGCGCGTGTGTGTGTGTGTGTGTGTGTGTGTGTGTGTGTGTGTGTGTGTGTGTGTGTGTGAAAATAAGTCAACCTTCTTATTCATTTTTGGCCCTCTAGTGTCAGGTAAAGAGGTTATTACAGGTACCGAGGATTATTCAACTTTGCTGTTGATGTCATTTCCATGAGAACTTGTTAACATCCTACGTGCCTGTGTTCACTACATTTTAAATCATACATTTATAATATATTCCAATATTGGCATAATATGAAGTACTGATGTTTTATTTCTCTAAAATTGTCATCTCATAAGTGGCTAAAGCTGCAACTAGGGCACTATTTTGGGCTGAGGGAGAGAGTAGAGTTTATCTATACGAGATACTCAATATAATAGTAAATTATACTAGTTACATCAATTAGTAGTAGTCAAATAGTTTGAAACTGAAACACAGTGTAATTAATGAAACACAGTGTAATTAATGAAACACAGTGTAATTAATGAAACACATGGTAAATCTTAGCATTGTTAGCAGCACCACTATACCCATGGAAATATATGCAGCAGAAAATTTAACCATGGACATCTTTTAATCTGTTCAATTCTTTCCTTGTAAAATTGTGACTAACATCCTAGCCAAGATGCTTTGCAATCTGGTGTGATGTCATTGGCAAGCTGGTATATCAATGAAGACAGATAAACAAGACTCAGGGCTACTAATAACCAGTTTCTCTAATAACTTAGCACAAAATATAGAATGCTGTGTAAAGCAAATGTACTTTGCGTCTATCTTATCACATGATTTTACAGTTCTCAAAGACTAATTTTTACTAAAACCAGACTGGTACATTGTGTTCATGTACAAGAAGGCATGTTAGTCACTACATATTTTGTTCTTTTCCAGCAAAATAAAGATCTGACTACAGATGGGCTACTGCGCAGCATGGTATTAAAGAATTGTTTAGGGTTCTCCCAGCTGTTTATGTCCATTCAAATCTTTGAAAGCACTGAATACATTCTCACATGTATGTAGCACGCCCTCACATGGCCAAAAAATGCCACTGTCCTGTAACTTATTGGCCAATTAGAATGGTCCTTATGCCAGGCTTTTTGGTAGTCATGCTGAAGCTTTCTTTGAAGTAGAGCTTTAGAGATTTATCAAATTTGTATGGAATGAGAAAATAAACTAAATAAATAAATAAGTCTGTGTCTTGGAAATTTTCTAGAAGATATGAAAAGTGAGTTAATTGTTGGAAAGCAGCGAACGTCTTCAAATATTTATGACTTTGAGAGTTGCATTGTATTGTCAGTCTGACAGCTATGAATGTTTTCTTTTTCTTTTCCTGTAAAAAGTGACACTATCACAAACATCATGGCCACACAAGAGTGATGAGATGTTGTTGACTGGGATCATTGAGTTGTGTGTGTAAACTGATTTAAAATGCTATGATCAGATGAAAGGTGACCCACTCTAATCTAGTCTACCATCTACATATATTTGACCTGAAAAACCTCATTAACTGAAATAAACTTTAAAAAAAAGAGACAACTTCTGTAATAGAACGAATTGTCCGGTTGTTTGCAACCCCTAACTTGGCTAAAATGTGGTTTTACTTGAAAGTGAGGTCTAGAGTTGCCTTAAGTGTACTTTCAAAAAAATCTACCTTTAGTACACTTATAATAGTTATGGCTGTCAATTTATATATGCTTTTGGTTGATAAAATAGCATCTTGGTCATTTACTGAAATTTGAAATCTTGTAAATATGCATTTACTGCATTTGACATGTGTGTTCAACCATTCAGGGGAGGGGGGGGGGGGTTCCTGCATGAGTTTATGGGAAAACCTCTGATGACATCATGGATACCCAAATCACTTTATCTTCACAAAACTAAATTATACATATAAAGTGAACTGTCAGCACTAATCCTTACAAGTGTACTAACGGTAGAAATAAGCCTCATCCACTGGACCTTTCCTTTACAGATGCACTAGCAACAACTAGAGTGACATTTTTCTGATCAGAAAAAAATGAATTCACTGAAAATAGTTAAAATACCATAAATTAGATATTTTACCTGTTAATAAAAGGATGACTGTGGACACAGTACACTAACAGGTTAAAATTGTGATTCCATTGAGGGAGCCGATTTTTAGGAGTGGACCCCAAAAATCAACTTGACTGGATTTATTGTACCATACTACGTGTATAGATACACAAATGTGTTTACCCAGAATTCAATACTGGTTCAGGGTGTACCATACTACGTGTATAGATACACAAATGTGTTTACCCAGAATTCAATACCGGTTCAGGGTGTACCATACTACGTGTATAGATACACAAATGTGTTTACCCAGAATTCAATACCGGTTCAGGGTGTACCATACTACGTGTATAGATACACAAATATGTTTACCCAGAATTCAATACTGGTTCAGGGTGTACCATATTGTACCATACTACGTGTATAGATACACAAATATGTTTACCCAGAATTCAATACTGGTTCAGGGTGTACCATACTACGTGTATAGATACACAAATATGTTTACCCAGAATTCAATACTGGTTTAGGGTGTACCATATTGTACCATACTACGTGCATCTATACACAAATATGTTTACCCAGAATTCAATACTGGTTCAGGGTGTACCATATTGTACCATACTACGTGTATAGATACACAAATATGTTTACCCAGAATTCAATACTGGTTCAGGGTGTACCATATTGTACCATACTACGTGTATAGATACACAAATATGTTTACCCAGAATTCCATACTGGTTCAGGGTGTACCATACTACGTGTATAGATACACAAATATGTTTACCCAGAATTCAATACTGGTTCAGGGTGTACCATATTGTACCATACTACGTGTATAGATACACAAATATGTTTACCCAGAATTCAATACTGGTTCAGGGTGTACCATATTGTACCATACTACGTGTATAGATACACAAATATGTTTACCCAGAATTCAATACTGGTTCAGGGTGTACCATATTGTACCATACTATGTGTATAGATACACAAATATGTTTACCCAGAATTCAATACTGGTTCAGGGTGTACCATATTGTACCATACTACGTGTATAGATACACAAATATGTTTACCCAGAATTCAATACTGGTTCAGGGTGTACCATATTATTCAAGTAAGTCATTACGTCTATCGAAAGAGTTTCAAAAAAATGTTCCTGTGGCAGCTAGTGCAGCTTTAATGTGGAGGCTAACAATGTCAAAACAGCAACTGATATTTCAGTCTAGATATGAAGTACATACTAGGTACCTGTATAAAAGTGTTATAGTTACTAAGGAAAATATGGCAAAAATGATGGCAAAACATGTTTCAGTTCAACACATCTGAAAATGCAGTTCTTAGTGATAGAGTTTTTGACACTTCAGCTTTTCTCCATTTGTATCATCTTCAAGAATAACTTGTCGTAGTGATGTATATCAAACCACATAACAACAACAACAGTTTCTCACTTCCTCGTCTGGTTTCAATTCCTCCGCAACACCTCCCCATTTAAGTCTGAATTTACCAGACCTCCACTGTAATCTGGGATTCCTGACTGCTTCCAGATATGCTAGTATTATGAACACTTCCCTGGTTAACCAAGCTACAGCAAACTCAAATTTGTTGAATGGAAGAGAACCATTCTGAAATAGAAAAATAAAAGAAGATTGGTGGTCATTGCACTTTCCAATGTTGCCTTATTTGTGATGTAGCAGTAGTAATCTCTAACTAGCACAGGAGACAAAGTGTAAAAAAAAAAAAAAAGTTTATGCTTATTTTCAGTTGAGGGCGCTTGTTCATACTGCTGTACATCATGACCAGGTAAAACAACACATCCTGCATAATATGTGGCAACAATTTTGTGTAGACATATTTTGTACAAATCATGTAAAATGTCCTAAGCTGTGGTCTAAATATTTAGGGTGGGTGGGGGAGCTGAATGAATTTTGCATTTTAAACTGAAAAGGCTCTGTTGTTAAAGTCTCCATTTCTCAAGTTTGAACATCCAAAAGGACAAGTCAAACAGGTGAGTGGATTGATATGTGGAGCTACTCAGGTCACATGCTTAAAACAATAGAATAATCCCTTATGATCCCCGAGTCAACTTCATCTCAAGATTATAACTTTCCTTTCCCCTTTTTGACAAATGAAAACTGCTACAAACAGGGAAAGTAAACAATTGAATTGGAATAATAACACTTGGCTCAGCATGTTGGAAGTACAGAGACTTGTATTAGACATGATGGTTTGATAAGAATGTCTTTATGTGTACATGAAATGCCAGGGGAACTTCTAACTTGTTTGTGAATGTGAAGTATTATGTAAAGAGGTCATACAACTGTTCTTATCAAATGATGAAATGTAATATAAGTCTCTGTATTTCCAACATGCTGTGACAAGTGTTATTAATCCAATTCATTTGTTTACTTTTTCCCCCCGTTTGTAACAGGTTCCGTTCATCATTGCTTCAATGTTGGCAGCTGTATTTTATTGTCCAATTACCAAATTCTTTTGGTAAAACATAGAAAACACTGTTGACATACCTGTACTCCTGTAAGCTGAATGTAATCCAAAATAAACCAGACCAATAAATGGCAAAAATAGAAAACTAATGGATGGAAGTGTAGTAGATAGTAAACAGCCCATGCAGTGTATGCACCAAGTGTAAGACATTCTGTCAATGGTTCACAAAGGATACTTAAAGGCACTGTAGCTAGTCGAATTTTGCACCATCTGAAAATAAATAGTACCATCAAAAAAAAAGGTGTGAACAATTTCTCCCATTCTATTCATATTTTCAAGAATGGCCACTGAAAAGCGGTACAGTTCACACAACATGTCGACATCCTCAGTTGACATACTGCCGTCACTATCCCATTGTTTTATTGATGACTGACAGCTCACACTGAAAGGACGCTTATCACATCTTTAGCAAAGCAACAAATTATCTAAATTATCTTGACAGTTGAAAGGCCGCTTGAACAACTGCCTCAAAGTGCCGCCATAGTCACAGTCACAGTGCGGCTTCAAATACATACCTTTCATTGTTTCCAAAATCATGCGATGTTGCAGTTTCCAACATTACTGAAGTGGGGGGGGGGGGGGGGGGGGGGGGGGGGGGGGGGCTTTAAATCAAATTGCGGCTTCAAATACAGATTTAACGGTACACACAGCTATTTTAGAAATTTTTGTGAGGATATTTACATTGCAGGACAAGGTTCATTGTAAATAAGGTAAAATGTAATCATGGATATATTTGTACATGGTATATTGTAACGTAAGATGCTGACAGTCAGTTTTTTTGCTGAAGGCAGCCAGTAGCTCAAATCTACCCGAGTTCCCCAGTCATTTTACTAGGGTTCCCTCCCAGTGGTTTTGTTAAAAGTGGTAAGTAGGTAAAATCTACTTGAGTTCCCCAGGAATTTTAATAGGGTTCCAGTGTTTTTGTTAAGGGTGGTAAGTAGGTAAAATTTACCTGGGTTCCCCGGTCATTTTACAGGGTTCCCTACCAGTGTTGGTAGGTGTATAAATTAACTTGAGTTCTCAAACATTTTTCATAGGGGGTACATTCCCCAACAATGTGAAAGTACGCGGTATGGAAATCTATGCAGGTAACAAAATGTTCCTCATCTGATACCAGGGTTATCAAACCTCAGCAAAGATACTACACAACCACCACTGGTGGCGCTGTTGCTTGTGAGTAAATACAGTCAAATTTGAATATATATCTATGTATTACAGCAACAGATTCTAAAGTGTGACATCAAGGACAGTTTCTGGGTGTATCCAAACAATTTTGTGATGTCATAGAATCATTAATTTCATTTCCCTACATGATACACCATAGGTTTCCTGGTTATTTATTTTCTTATTTTATTTATTGAGCTTTGACATCAGTCAGGTGGTCAACACATGTGGCTTACACCTGTAATATAAAGATTGATCACAGATACTGGGCCAATAGGCTAATAGCTTACTAGTGATGGTTAAACCTGTACTAGCTGTATACCCCCCCCCCCATCACACACACACACACACACACACACACACACACACACACACACACACACACACACACACACACACACACACACACACAATTTAACAATCTTCAGTGAATAGATTGTGGTTGTCTGATTGAAGTAATACTAGTTACAATATTCCAGTACATAGAATAATACATGTTTTGATATGCAACATAGCAACACAGAAAATTATTGAGATCTACACTGTATCCCTATAAAACAAAGTCCTGCATTTACTGACTCTGAAGTTATTTCTTGATTCAAATTTCACAATTCATGTCTCTGAAAATCATAACTTTGATCTTACCTAGCCATTCTTGATTTAAACAACCCAAGAGAATATGTTCCTGAATTTTGAGTTGCAAACTTAGATCCTGTTGTAACTTTAAAACCCCTGTAAGCAAGAAAGAATTAGATTATTACCAAATGAATCCACATGGAAGTATAGTATACAACTGCTGACATCAGACCATAGACAAATGGAATCTGTTACATACAGGGAAAGTAAACAACTGAGTTGGATTAATAACATTGGCACAGCATGTTGGAAGTACAGAGACTTGTATTACATTCTATCATTTGATAAGGACAGTTGTATGGCCTCTTTACATAAAAATTCACATTCACAAACAAATTTCCAGTTCCCCTGGCTTTCCATGTACACAGAAAGATGCCATAAAAATGGTTCTTATCAGAGTGCTTGCCTGTGTGAGGGCGCTAACATGAGTAAAGACAGTATGTTTATGTCATATTTAGAATGTTAGGACCTACCTGTCTAAACAAGCTTTACCCATAAAATAATCCTCTGCTATGTATTTTCCAAGTTCAGACATCCCACCCATGTCTTGTAAAATTGATTTTCTTATTAGACAGGACATCCCTGTGACACAATTTATGCCCAATGCATCGGCAGCTAAATACATTCTGGCATGGCCACCACCAAAGTATACCTGGAGAAATAAAAAAAAATACAAATTATGTAAAATTATTTAATAAGCAATCTGTGTGCACCTAAGAGGAAGGTTGCTAAATCATTCATTCACTCACATACACAGAAGAAATTACGGAAGAAATTTCCTTGTCTGTGATTCACTACTGTATAAACCAAGTTTACTGAGAGACAGAAACTAAAATTGTTCTTGTTTTATGTGTTAGATTTACACAAGCGGAAGATAGTAGTGCCTTTGTTGTGTTAATGTAATCACCCTGTAATCAAGACAGTGTAAACATGGGAAGTCCCCACAATACACTGCAACAGTGAATGACTGTGAAGGAAGTAAGCACTTAAGAGTCATGAATATTCAGTATGTATCTAATGAATAATCATGTCTGCTAAGACCCATCATGCAATGGTGTCCAACTGACAGAACGGAGGTGGTCTTTCTTGGCAATCACACGAAATTTATGTGATGTGAAATCATAAAATGACTTTCCAAGAACGCAAAGTTGATGAAACTACCTGTAGATGAAACTACCTGTGCATTGCCACAGGTAGAAACTACCTGTGTATTGCCACAGGTAGAAACTATCTGTGTATTTCCTGGAGTGGCATTCCCCACTAAGTCAAAATGTCCTGGGTTACAAAGCATGCAAAGTATAGAAGTGGAATATATAGCAAAATCAAATGCAAACATACTCAGATCTCGACTTTCAGACTAAATTGTCTATTTATCAAGTGAAAAGGGTGAACACCCTTTCTGGCCATAGAGATCTAGAATAGGAGCGTTGCTAAAATGATGTAGGCTTGGTGTTTATTGTGTCTCTGTTATTGTTAGTCTAGAGTTGAAATGTGGCTATCTGTGTTTCAAAAACGTTATGTCCCATGCGTGAAGCACCAAGCCTACATCATTTTAGCTCTATATAACTTTCAACAACTCTATTCCCCACTTAATATTTTACATTGAGTTTAACAGAAAACAGAATGCTTCAAAAGATTTATGGGACTTTGAACAAATACCCTGGGAATATGAACTATGGAATACAACAAACACATACATCTCACTTTGAAAGATAAATATAAACTATGGAATACACACATGTATCACATCAGCTTATCTTATCAGTTGTTGCCACAGATAGAATTTGTGAATGACAGGGTAAATGACAAAGACACAATGGAAGTAGTCTAGATGCTATATTAGTCTTCAAATCTCAAGATCTCTCTTCACCCTGTCTAACTCAATTAGAAATCATCAACCAAAAGATGTTTATGCAAATGAGTAAACCCCAACTGTTACTTTTAATGATGTAAACAATGTATAAATAGCATCCTGATCTGACAAATGTACCATATTTAGACATAACTATAAACCCAGATATTTTTGCCGCTAGGAAATTTTGTGATTTTACACTCTTCAGCTCGTTCTCAAAGATTATAATTTTTACTAATTACCAGACCGTTACATTGTGTTCATGTCCAAGAAAGCACTTCAGTCGCTACTATATTTTTGCGTTTTCGTTTCCCAGTGAAATAGGTGAAAATAAATCTTTAGGGAAAATTTCCAGGTTTCCAGTATAACTGTCACAATAACTACCGGTACTAACTTATCACTGGACAGAATTCTGTGATTGATCATCAAAGACATGTTGATGTGTATGAATGTGTGGGTGGCTTCGTTTGATTCTAAATTTCATCTCAGGACATCATTGAGCTAGACATGAGAAGAGATTCAAAGCCACAGATAGCATCTAGACTACAATGGGCTGAGACAAGGTCATTCATTATCATTTGCAACAGTGTTGTCTCCAGACACTTGAAGAATTGCCACCTAATTTACTGAAAGATTCCCAAAGCAGGATAAAAACATTCACAGCATGACTTATATGTACATGTACTTAATTAACAAACCAGTATAGCCAGAGTGATGGACAAAGACTGTGGAATTGATATAGAATCCTTGGAAGGGATTTACATGTATCAGACATCCTGTAGTTAATTTATATGTAAACACTTATCCACTGTGTTCAACTACTTTATATATAATTATACCATTCTCCCATTACTTGTGTCTAGCTTTGCTTTCACAAGTCCACATGTAGTCTGACAGACACTACGATGGATGGTGACAGTGTGACAATACCACATGTCAGGCAAGGCAAGGTGCCAGCACCTTTCATGCCACCTTATTTGTGAGCCAGCTCTGCAGAAGACTGATTAGGGCTGAACTGACACGATCTTAAAGTTTGGAGTCTGTCACCTGGCAAATCCCGGCTTTCCTTGGCAAGACATAATATCTGATGCACTTAAAAATACACAACTTACCATTTCAACCATGCCGGCAAATCCCTTCCTTGGCAAGACATACGGCATTTGATGCACTAAACCCACATCATCTTTCATGTGGGTTATAAGATCATATAAAGTTTCATTGTCAATTTTAACTCCTGCGTCACTAATCATGATCAGATCATACTTGGATGCAAGATATCCAGCATTCATGTTATTAATTTTTGGATTGACACCAACTTTGCTGCCTCCTGCAAACAAACATAAATGACACTCTATTCAAATTCAGTGCATGGCCTTGTAGTACAAATGACTTTACTAACATTCAAACTGTCAAGTACCAATGTACTAGAAACGAAATAAACAAAGTTCATAATAATCTCACTAGTTGAATTTTTGACAAAAAATCACCTTTTTCACCCAACATTTTATCTATTATTATGTCATTTACACACACACACACACACACACACACACACACACACACACACACACACATACATACATACATACACACACACACACACATACGTACATACATACATACATACATACATATATAGATATATTGACATATACATATATGTACATACACTGCAGACAGACACACACAGACAGACAGACAGACAGACATGCACACACACACACACACACACACACACACACACACACACACACACACACACACACACACTTATGTTACACTGTATTATCTATTATTGAATCTTGAGTGTAGAATGGTCATGTTATTCTAAATTCCTTTTAGCCCCCCCCCCTCCAAATCCCTCTAACCCCCAACTGTATAAGTAGTGACCTCTACCACTGTAGTTTAATCTCTTTTTCGTTTGCAAGATTTTCTTTCTCAGATAATAATTTATCTCAAAGACATACATTGTACCCTCTTTTTTATAATAAAAGTCATTGTAACGTTTTATCAAGAATCACAAAATCTTACAAAAATATTCCATAATGCAATAAAATCTACATCACAATCCAAACAATTTAATAAATTTGATCTATGAATAATGTAAAGGCTGAAGGTATAAATGACATTATTCATTCCCATGACAAATACAGACATATTTAATATTCATATTAAAGAGACTCGTCAAATCTTATAAAATATTAAACAATGTAATATAATCTGCAAGACAATCACAATATTGATTAAAATCCTTCCATGGAATTTAATTGAATAATGTCAATTTTGTCCCAGGCTGAATATTAAATTATATTATTTTTAATTTCTGCAGTATTATATTATATAACACACTAATGACACATTTTGTACAATATGCTGGTAGTGAGTGTGGATAGCTAGATGGATAGATAGACAGACAGACAGACAGACAGACAGACAGACAGACAGACAGACAGACAGACAGACAGACAGACAGACAGACAGACAGACAGACAGACAGACAGACAGACAGATAGATAGATAGATAGATAGATAGATAGATAGATAGATAGATAGATAGATAGATAGATAGAAAACAGGTTGACAGCCGTTACTAGCTGTGTTTAGATGATACCAGCATTTTATTGCACTTTATTACTTAGATGTTATACTGAGTTGTGTATGTATAAAAACTTCTTCCTGTTCACATTGACTGGGGTGCCTGCATTGTTAGTTAAATAACATGCCACTGAGGGCAATAACACACTTTAGTGCCTGTACAAGGATAATTGGTACTCTTTTTCCAAAATGTTCATGATGCCCAAGCCCAGACTTTCTTGAAACAAGCTATTGCATAAAGAATTGAAGGTCATGTGATTTGATTCTTACCAGTGAGAGTGTGTATAAGAACAGTGAGGTGTTACAATGGTTGTTAAAGCCCTATTTATGACAGTGATCAATTTAGCCTTGGGGCTTTACTACAGCATACAAATGTAAGACACACATCACTGAATGGTAGAGTCTACCCATTATATTTGATGAACCCTCATCATTTGTTTGTGGGTGAGAATGGCTGAGTGGTATAGCCTACCCATTGGGTCTGTACACCACTCACCCTGTGTTTGTGGGTGAGAATGGCTGAATAGTACAGTCTACCCATTATATCTGATGAACAGTCACCCTGGTATTTTAAGCCAAAACTAAGATTGAAAACTGTGACCTTGACCTCACAAACTTCAAACCAAGAGCAACAAGAAGCCAGTCAACTCTAAACATGACATTTGGGAGGATTTTCACAAAATAGACGATCTTACCTACAAATAATTGGCAATTAACTCTAGGATATTTTTCCATAAGTGGTCTGACAATACCCACTGCTGGATCAGTTTCCTCATGAACACAGACCAATAACTCATACTGAAAAAGAAAAATTTATATTTTTCAAAAATGTGCTACAAAATGCTTCTTACTGTATCAAAGTTAAGTGTCTATCATAGCAATTTTTCTTCTTGTACTAATTAGTGTCACTAATAAAATATACAGCAATGACAATTTTATACTAACAGAGTCAAACAATTCTTGGAAGCAAATCTAAATTTTTTGCTGATGTCTTTTAAACATTATCAGCGGTGTACTACGCAATAGCCTATTCTAGTACACCCCTGATAATGTTGACAAGATGTCCGCAAAAATATGACATTCACTTCCAAGATTTTTTTTGATTCTTAGAGTCTCTGTGAATAGAACATTTTTATTACTAATTATGAGTCCAGAGTCCATGAATATTCATTCTCGCAAATAAAATATAGTTTTCACCTTTATGAAATTATTTATTATTATGATTTACATTTGCACATATTGGGGCACAGATGCATTTAGCATGCCTGTTTCATCAATTTTCATCTTTTTAGCCTCAAACGCCATTGTCATTGTTAGCACCACCACCATTACCATGACTACAAATGTATGTTGCCACTGCCGTCGTCATTATAATGTCAGACCTAAACTACCATATATTATAATTTGGAATTGTGATGGTCAAACAGATAACAGTGACCAGCTCTGAATCTGTAAATTCCTACAAGCCTACAAACTACACCGTATACAGCTCCAGTCCTTGGGCAAGATTTGAACCACCACTATGATTCAGTCACCCATGTGTATAAATGGGTACCTGGTAGGACAGAGGACAGCTTTAATCCTATGTACTTCACAGACTGAGAGGATGACTTCTAGTATAGTGTAACTGAATGGCTGTATAAATTTGTCTGTTCTTGATATTGTTGTTTTGCATTTTCTTGTCTTCTTAAAAGCTTTGCTTTCACATTGTTTGTACTTTCTTTTTGTGTTGTATGTAATGTTTTTTTGGTGAGTGGTACTGGTAACAGGGCACAGGTGGAAATCAACTTCTGTTGTTTCCTGGCTACTACTACTACTACTACTACCACCACCACTGCAGAGACTGCCTGTCGCTTGGGGAGTAAAAACGAGGTCATTGTGTCATTATATTTATACATGTATACTTGGTACATGTATTCTCTGTATCTGGAATAATCTACAGCTTAATTGCAGAGAACAGACACATCACTAAATACTCTTGGTTTACTAATTATAAAAAATGATAAATACTAGATTTGCTATCACTTATATTGATAGACCCTCATAAATTAATCAATCAAATATGGAAATCTTGACAAATTGTTAACACTTTATCTCATTTGTATAAATATCAGCTAATTGCCACTCCAACCAATGCCATCAATTATACTGTGTTGATGAATAACAGAATAGGAGACACAAAGAGTTCACAAAACAGGGTGGCAAGGTAAAATAACTGAATGACATAAAAGCCTGCACTGAGCACCATTTATATTAATGAGTAACGAGTCACACTTACCTGTGGATAGTCCACTGTGAAAAAGCTTTCTAGATTTTCTGCTAAATTTACATCAATTCCCTTCAGTGGTTTTAATATTGAAATTCCCGGAACTTTTTCTCGATTTATACCGACCGGTTTTTTGTTACAATGTATTCGACTGAAAAAAAAAGAGAAGAAGTTAAACCATGTTAGAACATATCATTGTAAAGTTGACATTGATTACTATGATAACTTTACCATGATGGCAGACCTTATAACCAAAACTTTCTAAAATTCTGAACGTGTGATAAAATTTACAATCTGTAAAAATCATCTAAGGATATACAGTACTACATATTCTGAATATTGTGATCAAGTCAAATACTTATATAAAAATTACTTCTTTCCAAACGTAATATCCTAATAGCTATTCCATTTTTTTTAATGATTTATTTTGTTGGACAGTGTCGCACTGTTCAGCAACTATGAATACTTAGTGATCAAAGTACAAACCCTATCAGTGTGCCACAAATGTACAATTTATCTAATACTGTAATAGTATAAACAATTAAATGGGTCACACTATTTATTCATCCCATTAACATGTGGTTGTCACGCCTGCGTTTACAGTACTATCAATAACAGAAATAAACTGTTTACAGGTACTCTGTTGCTGTTACTTTGGTCTGGAAAACACCAACCCATTCTCAGTTAAAATCACGAAAAAAAAAAATCAAAAATCACCATACAAATTTTTTAAATAGAGGTCAAATGCTTATCAATAGTTAGCCCTTCTAGAATCCAATATGGCCGACGAATACTGTATTAAACTTAGGCCTAAAAAAAAATAATTGTTTGATTCTGGTTACCCAACCCCACCTAGTTTTTCACAGCCGACCCTAAACTCTTTTTTTTTTACATATTTGAGAAAAAATAATAAAATCACAAAAATTGTGAAGTCTCACGAGAAATGAAGGCCAACAACTTAAAAAGACACTCTAAAACTGTTCTTCCAATCTGTAATGGGTGTACATCTGATAGGAAGAAATAAACAACACAGAGACCATTTGGAAAACAATGGAAAACCTGAACTAGACACTCACACAGAAAAATAAAATAAAATAAATATTCGACCTACCCACCTATTCTAAAATTGAACGTAACAAGAACCACACATTTTTTTTATTAGGCCTTACAAAATATTTCAATTTCCTTGAAAACAAGCCGATGAATCCTAAATTACTTTTATTATTTCAGGAGGATCAGAAGCAAGCTTCCACATGGCAAAGTTTGGAGAGAATTTTCATTTTCATTTTTCCGTGAAATTTATCCCCACAGCACATTCCAAATTAAAAGTAATGATTTGGTATATTTATGAAAAAATAAAAAAATAGGAAAAGGTCAAACTATTGGGGTGTATCTGACTTTGAGTAAGAATGGGCCACACTAGAATCAAGGCACCAGTAGTTCTTTAATCAAATCACAATTGATCCCTTGGTCTCTGTTGACATTAGAGATAACATGATTATACTGTAAACAGCAAGATACACAATGTCATGGCATCCCACCTTTACTGTGAAGCCTGATAGTAAAATATGTTATACATGTATCATACTGACTACAATATATATAAGTGGTTTATTTACCCAAGCGTATAAAATTGATTACAAAATATTGGTAACAAAAAAAATCAAAAGAGAGAAGGGTAAATGGGGAGTCAAGAAATAGCTTACAGCTAGTCTAGCCTGATCCCCGACATTGTATATTGCGAATGAAAACATTAGGAGGGTTCAGTCATTAAGATGACTGAAAACATAACTGGGAGAAAAAAAAAATATATCACACATACATATACATATACATATACATATACACATATACATATACACACACAAAACATTTTTACTACATGAAAAAGTCTAATACAATAAACGAAAAGTCTATACATCTGTAAGTTTACAATTTAATCACCTGTACTGCTCTACTAAATATTGTTTCAGAGATTTCCTAAAGATATGTGGGGAATTTTTCGATCTGATTTGAATAGGAATATCATTCCAAATTTTTGCACCTACGAATGAAATAGCAAACTGACCAGAATTTGTTCTCGCATGGTACGGGTAAAGATTTTGACGATGGCAGAGTCTCGTGTCATATTCATGTTTTTTGTCACTAAAATAATCGGATAAGATATGTGGTGACTAGGTATAGTAGAGGAATAAAAATTACATGTACATATAATACAGAGCAGCCAGGTACAGCAAAATATTTCTTCCAATATATAGATACGTGTAGATACACATACATGTACATGTAGACAGATAATTAATATGGTGTCATTCAAGTGACTACCTTTCTATACATGTATGTGACTTTACATTAAAAGTTAACACCAGCAAATAGTGTTCTAAATCACATGTACTTTACAATGGCAAAGCGTAACTATATTTTCAAGAACTACATGTACACACGTATGAATAGTAGTAGACTAGTCATGGTTTATAATTTTGATTTATCCAGTTTAGATTGTTTGGTTTATAAGTGTGTAACAGTTGTGTGTGTACTTGCTTTTCACAGCTGTGTACATGTATAGGTTTTGTAATGTTAACCTATAAATATTCTTAATTTGTATATTAAATTAGAATTATTCATATTTTGGGGGTTTTTTTCCTTCAAATTTTGCTATGTAAAATTATTTCACCCAAGGAGACTTTCAGATTCATATGAAATGGACAGCATCTAAACTTCTATAACTGTACATGTATATACATTTGTATATTATGCTACTAATTTTCCGTATTTTGCAGTTAATAAAATACACAATTATTTTCATGTCACATGGTAAACAGAGTGCTAAAAGTTTCATTTTCATGGCAAGTCTGTAAATCAGAATTTCTAAGTTGCCTAAACTATCCCCTCCCCACCCATGTCCACATGTGCTAGCTGTGCCGCTAAGACAAAATCAAATTTTGGCCATGGCCATTATTATAACTTTGTTTTGTACTTTGCCTAAAGCCTAAAAAATATGTCTGGGTTAGGTTATCAGATAATGAGATGATTATCATATTGACAATGAAGAGGTCATAATTAACATATTACATTCATACATACATGTACATAATAATATATAATGTCTGTAATTTGTAAACCAGACAGACAGACAGAGAGATGGATGGACAGATACTGGAGACTGAAAAGAAGATAGAACGTGAAGTATTTTTCACCGTGCAATGATAACATGTTCCATAGATACTCCACATGGAGGGTCTACATGGAGGGTCTACGTGGAGGGTCTACATGGAGGGTCTACGTGGAGGGTCTACGTGGAGGGTCTATGTGGAGGGTCTGTACATATTCAAACACACTCAAATTTATTACATAATACAAGCTACTACATTGCATAGTCATACTCTATTCAAATACAAATGCATTGCAAAGCTAGATACAAAATGTACATAAATTATCAAAAAGTCATCTGTTGCTATTTGTGATACACATATAATACGTGTACATGTATATTTTGTACAGATCACGTCATAAACATAATATCATATAAAATTGTAATAATTAACATTTGACCATGCACAAGCCAAGTTATTGCCCTTGAACAGAAAATATGGATTATATACCCTGGTTGTTCTATGTCACTACAAGCCATATCTACGTCACTGGTTCTGTGCAGTGTTCGCGGTACGCACAAAAAAATTCCAAATCACTGTTATTTTTCCTAAATTTTCATGAATTCTGCTGAGGTATAATGATTTTATTCCCAAGTATGGTTCTTCATTCAGCTGGAAAATACAATGTGAACTCTTAGGGTTTGTAACTACTCGTCTAGTGACTCAGAGTGACAAGTGACATGTAGGTCATTCATATTTTCCTTGGCTAAACAAATATAAAAATACAGAGGAATAATGTCTACATGTACATATAGTTTCCTTCAAACTATTTATCTATTTGCACAGTTGGGCATATTTATAAGTGAATGTTTTACCACAGGACGTACATGTAATGACACAACTCCACACCTAGTATATATTACATGTAAGGAGAGACTAGACTTGTTTTGTTTTGCATTCTGCTAGGTGCAAACTACAGAATTCAACA